>NW_021849649.1:436654-447102 GCF_003651465.1 Formica exsecta | reverse complement strand
GCCTTTAAAGTTCCCCCCCCCCCCCCGTTACTTCTCCTTCCATCTCGCGACTCCGCGCGTCAGCCGTTTCTTCATTTTCCGTTACCTCCTGGTTGTACCAGCTCGCGGATGGGGGATCGCCCTTCGTCCCATCCCCCTTCCTCGTTCCGTCTCTTGGCGAGGATCTCGCTGCGAGGAGGACACGAAAACAAGTCGGAGACTTGGCGGAAGCGGAGAAAGAGAAACGGCCTGCCTACGTGGCGCACCGCGCTCTTTGGTACCGACATCGCGGTTTGCCTTTTACATTATATTTATTTTACTTCATTTTTCGCGGGATAAATGTCTTCGGGGCTTTGCCAGTCGGTTAGAAAAATACTTTCATAATGTCCTTCTGTGCCGACCTCCCCGTCTCGTCTCGCTTCGCTTTGCCGCGAGCCTTTGGTTTTCTTCTTCGCTCGCGTACGCGGAACAGAGGAATAAAATAACCCCTACCTGTGCGTTTGTTACGTCTACTGACAGGAACTAATATTGTGGATCTCCTCGCGGCTCAAAGCAAGTGGATATTCGGGTGTAATGTCGCGTCGATGTTATTAGCTGATAAAAAAACAATCTCGAGAGATGGACTCGCAATTCTTTTTACAGATTTTTTTTATATTCGAAAAGGTGCATTTTAAAAAAATGTTTAACGTTTATAGATTTTTTTTTTTTTTATTTCCGATTGTATGAAATCAGAACATTTGAGAGAGAATATATTTAAAAAGGGTCGATGGGAGGGAGGAGGGATCTCACTAGGCTAAATTTAATTAACGCAAATTATGGAGAGAACTCGGCTTATGAACCGTCACGAAACTCTCCAAAGATACGCCAATTCTCGATTCCGAGAGCTGATTGTTTCTTAATCTTCCTTTTTTTTCGGTGAACGAGGGAGGAAGACACGGTTGACTTTGGCGGAACACCAAACCGTTTTCACGGTGGTAATTCGAGAGGAAGGTTTGGACGTCGCGCCGTCGAGAATCGACTGATTGCGAGTCACGAGGGAGAAAGGAAGTGCTCTTCCCTCGAAGTTTAACGAGGTTACCGGTCAAATCGGTGAAACGGTCCCAATATGACTTCTGTTCCGATCTTTCTCTTATCCGCATCAAATTGCGTTTCTCCCTGGTTTCTCAAAAGTTTGTTTTAGTAGTTTCAAGTCCTTCTTAAACGACGCTAAAACGAACGAATGTGTCATCGATTTAGTATCGTATTTTCGTATTTTTTTCGTATTTAAAAAAATGCAAATGTCGTTTTTACGAAGCAAATTTTGTTTGAAAATCACTAATGTAAATCATTAATGAGAATCATTAATATGTAAGAAAATAAAATAAAATATCGCGGAAAGTCGCGCCACGCGGTGGTTATTCTCATGAAAATAATAATTTAAAAAATTTTCACTGAAAATTTATATGCATCGACATTGCATAATCAAAAATTTACGTAATACCAAACTCAACCATTTAAAAAGCAAGGGAAATTAATGTTTATAATGTTTTATTGATGTTACGATAACATTATCGATAAAATAACATTTCCATGCAATTTATGCAACGTCCGTTTTATCCGGGATTTTCGTGTACCCAATTTTATTAATTGCATACGGTTATTAACACGAATTAGCGTTTCGTGCATACAAACTACGGTTTCATGTATTAACTTTTTCTTTCTACCGTGTCTTCATTATGTCCGTTCGTATTGTGTGTATATGGGACTCTTTTAATCAAATTGATGACAGAATATATATTTCGCAAGATTACGTATCAGTGAAAATATTTAAGAGATGCTGTGTCTAATTATGTTATAATTTTGACAAGTATCTACGCGAAAATATGTGCATATCGACACATGGAAAAAGACAATCTCACATTCCTTCCGTCTTAAAATATTAATTCAGCTACTTGCTCAAAAAATAATTTCTTTTCTATCCATTCCCGGAAGATAATTCAGTTATTCTGTTTTATAAATTTGCATCGCTGTCGTGAATTATACCACTTGATACTCGGATATCTCGTTGAAAAATCTGAACGCACGCTATTAGTAAATTACTATCGACGCGATAAAATATTGCACGCGAGAATAACCGGATACTCGTCACGTATCGTTATTATTACTTTAAACTTTTTTCTCTCGAGTCGCGTGAGAGGTAGGAAACTATCCATAAAACGCGCGATTTTTGGGATGACACGGATATCGAAGTAAACTAATACTTGTCCGCTATCGACGCTACGTACGGTCTCGTTAATTAAGCCGTGCAGAGGTTACAATGACGTATCGGAGATATGCAGCGTTTGAACTTTGATGAGAACGATGTCCGTATAGGGGTGGTTAATGCGGTGACACGCACTGGGACACCCCAGGAGGGAGTGGCCGAGCCCGGCCATCCTGGTCACTGCTCAGTCGATAATTACTTACCCCCGGCTTAATGCGGGGAGCTCATCAAACTGTGTGTGAAATATCGTTTTCGCGCGCGTATATGCGCGCCCGTGTCGGCGACGTAACGACGAGATACATATTACGAGGCTCGCAGCCAAAATGCATCATGCTCGACGTACGATATTAACTTAAGTCATTAATGTCGAAAGCGTTGTGTTCCGCTGAAACTTTGCGTAACCATAGCCGTGTGATAAACTTCCGGCGTGTCTTTTTTCTCTCTTTATTGAGAGAGGAAAATGTATCCCGTCTCTTCTTTATAAACACGCGATATGTGTTTATATTGTATTATCTCTAAACTCAATATGTGCGTTATCTTAATTTAATACTGTGTTTGTTTCAGATGACGATTAGTGATCTTTCCGCGCGATTTCTACTATCAAGTGTGAGTACGAACAAATAAAAAATCTTTTTTAACATCTACAACAGATAAGACTGCATTGTTAGAGATAATCATGTATCGTGAAAAATTATACAATTGAAGCGATATATTGCGTTACAAACGTTATTTAATCGAAAAATTGTCTTTTAATGACACAGTAGATACATTTTTCTCAAAATTTTTGTACTCGTGAACAAATTAAGCCAAGGAGGAAAAGGGAGAAAAAGAGATTTTCGAAAATAATCATTTTGTACGAGATGCAAGAGGGAATCAAATAGCAGGGCGATAGCTATATGGTGGGCGGAATTTTATTTACCGAGAACGGCTAGCGGGGATTGCATCCCCTACCACTGTCTCGCAATGAGAAAGGACAAGCTACGACCTTCGCAACCTTTTTCAATTACAGGCATGAGATTGTGTCGCGATGTGGTATCGGGGAAGGGGATTCGACCGACCAGACCGTCTGACTTTAAAAGTAGCGGTGGAAATAATTAAGAATTCGCAAAATTAAAAATCTATCCCACTCAACACATTGCGGCGATGTTGCGGCAATCCTCTCACAATATTTCCCGCCCTTTTTTCTTCTCATTCTATCGCATTACGATGCATTAAAGTGCGATGAAGGAATCTATCTACCAAGTCAAGCGCGATAGTTTATACCTCTCATTAATAATTCGATTGCAACTCGTCATCAATGATTCTGGTCTTTAAAAAAATTTAAACTTTATATTTTTAATGACTTTTTATTTATTTTTAACATTGAGAATTTGATCATCTTGTCAAGAAATTGGTCTTTGACCAATCAAAGACATTCGTTTATGTAAATTGTAACGATGTGAATTCGATATTCCCTGGTTTTTTGGCTCTTTTAAAGAAGATACAAAGTTGAGGGTATTTAACATTATTTAACGTTTGACGATCCCTTGTAAATTGGAATCCAAATTTGATGTGAACGAATTTCAGAGAAACGAAATGGACCGTTAAGCGATAGTAGCGCGATAAAATGAATTTTGGCATGCTCCTCCGCGATCGCTTCGATTCCTATTCAAGGGGTCCTTATTCTCCCTCAGGAACGTAGAATCGTCTGCGTGGTCTCTGGAAGTCGGCAAAGTTTTATTGGTCGAAGCTGCGTACGTGATCGGAATAGAAATCGCTGCACTTCGATCGCGCTCGCGGATCACTTTACGGGTGTGTAAAAGCGACGATATAATGTAAAACCCTTCTTGAACAAATTAAATGCCTTTGCAGAAGCGTCCCGGAAAGAAATGCACATTTTCAAAGTGAAACAAAGTAATAAAATATCAATTTCTCTTTTGACATACTTTTCAAGATAGTAATAATAGATAATAATTTTTCATTAGGCGAAACTGCAATACTCGGCACAATTTTTAGAAATAAATTTGCTTCTCGTATATATGTATCTCATTAAGATTTATTATATCTTATATTTTTATCATTATATCTTTAATAAGATTTATTATTATATTTCTAATTAAAATTAAAATTATATTTCTTCGCGATATATCTTTATAAAGCATAATTAAATTTTCTATAGCACACATACATATACAAAAAAAATATAAATAATTCCAATTTTTAATTATGTTATATAAATATTATATTATATAAATTGCAACGCAGAGAACTTTTATCATTTTGTATGATATGCTAATTATATATGTGATATTGCTAATATTTTTGTTTATATACTTTATTTTAATTTTCATTCACAAACAAAGTTTCTTTTTTAAACTAATACGACTAATACGGCACATATATTTATCGAGTATGTTATTATTTGAAAATGATCAAAATTTGAGCACACAAGTTTGTGGAAAATAACCACTTCAGCGCGTTCGCTGTGCTTTCTTCAACGGCAAACATGTCGCGATAAATTTTCCGATATCGTCAGGGGTGTGCTCGAGTTACGTACAACCGGTCGTAATTTCAATTAGTAAACACAATTACTGGCCAATTACCGAGGAGCCGTCTGGCCAGCCAGTGGCCACGACAGTCCTGATTGGTTGACTTCATCTTCTCTCTAGGATGCATTTTGTTACAATATGCGTTCAAGGGACAGCCAAAATATCACTTCTTACGCTTCGAAAATATCTCATTGCCATTTTTTCTGCATAGCACATTTTCGATCCTATAAAAAATAAACGAGTAGATATTAATTTAATCAAGTGTATATTCGAGAATTAATGTTAGCCGTTTTATTAAACTCCGGTGGAGATATATAAATTCGCTCTACTCACAATGTTCACTGAGATGAAGAATCTAATAGACGTCTCGCGTAACGTTGCATATTGCATATTGAGTACAATAGCCGAGAGTTCGGTACGCGCGATTATTCGCGCCGTAGAGATAGAAACGAGACGAAGATCAAATGCTCATTCGCAGATAAAAGAAAAAGTGGAAACGAGTTCCGGCCGTATTAACGCGCTCGTAACACGATATCAGCTGCTATCTCGCGCGTGTCTCATCCAGAGATTTAATTGCGCGTTTAATTTATTCCAGAAGAGCTGCTTTTGTTCTGTAATCGAGCGAGTGCGCGAAACAGAAGATTACTCGACTCCGTTGCATCCCTGAATAACGAAGCGAGGACGAGCATTGCGTAAGCGGGCCTCCTTTTACTCTCTCCCTCCCCCTTCTTCCCCAATCTTGTCGACCCCTTGAAATCGAAGAAGGCCGTAACACTCTGTAACAGTGGCCGTTGCCTCCTTCGCCCAGATGCGTGCTTCGTTCACGGCTCGCTTTATTACACCGCTTTTCTCTGCCTCTCTACCGGCTTTCGCCCGACGCAGCTTCTCTTCTATCCACCCTACTACCCCGCAACATCGTCTCGTCACCCTCTCTTTTCTTCCGCTGCGCTGTATCTCAAATCAATAGACACTTTTATGCAATATCGTCTTTCTAACGCGTATAACGCGTAACGCCGACGTCTTCAAATTCCACGATCCTTTCATCTTTCTCGGGGAAAACGTGAAAGAGCGACGCGACTCGTCGCAGCGTCTTGTCTCTTTAGCGATCTCATATAGAAATTTAAATTGTATCTCTAAATAATTGATTTCTACGAATGTTAGAATAAGGGTTCTTTTTGTAAAGAAGGTGGCATTTTTTTTATGTCGCGGCAATGAAAACTAATCGATACATTCGTTATTTGCATCTCGAAATTTCTTCCCGTGCATTTATATATTATCGTCCGTTTGAAAGCCGCGTACACTCCCGTCAATGAAAAAACTTACTTATCGACCGGATATTAAGCAGACTGTGACATCCGGTTGTTGCAGCGTTTTATACATCGCCCGGCCACGCGGAGAGTGTCGAATTTTGCGTTCGATCGAAAGGGCGCTCACCCTCTCGCCCAGGGATGACGCGACTCTCCTCGGTTAAGGGCGGAAAGGTCTTGGCAATTAATTTTCGCGGCGTTTCAGTTTACACGCCTGCTCATTACCCTCTTCCCTTCCGTGTTACGCCCTCGGCGCTCCTTTCTTCCCCCCACTATCTCTTGAGGGAATTATAAATACGTGTAGAAACCAGAATTGTGACGTCCATCAAATGACATTTTCGTTGACGCTGGATAAATACGAATTTTTTCAGATATCAACGAGCAAACAATATGTAATGCCATGTAACCAGACAATCGCAAATGGTCAAAGGTAAACGAAAGTAGGATGTCTTTATTGCGAGATTGCATCGCGATGACGTAGCGATGGTTTTTTGACTCGCGTCGCTTCGAGTATCAATAATCGTGATTAATATGCGTCGCCTTGCTTGTCCCAGGACACACGAGACCAGCCCCCGTCCATAGTTTTCCGCACCGAAGCGAATTCAACGTCCACCACGTCGCTACTTGATAGTCGAATTCCATTTCATGTTCATTAAACGCGTATTTGTGTATTTCCGCCGTTGCAGCTCTTCCGCCGCGTGCCTCTCGCGATATATGTTATTAATTATGCGCGGTCGGTCGCCGATATGTCAGCCAATGGGGGGAAAAGCCCGGGATTCGCGTTCCGTAGAATTTTATGCACGCCGAAATGGTTATTAACCATATTTGCAGCGCGCTTGGATACATTGAATTTGATCGTTATTTGTCATAGAAATTAAATTTCAGAAAGATCAATTTTTTTCGCGATGATATAAAAAAAGAAAGGATACGATATAAAAACAATTTGCGTCAGAGAATACGCCAAAGTTCTCTCGCACGCGTTCGCTATCACTTCCGTTCTATTATTAATTAAGTTACGCCCGAACCTATTTGGACCATAACGCCGGCTATTTAATAACAATTATTATCCTGATAATCCTCGTAAACTCGTTGCGGCTACGAAGAAAGACCGGAGAGATGCGAGGGGGTCAGAAAAAGTTGGCAAGGGGTGGTTAGGCGTTACGAGGATTTACGAGCGGTCCTATTTCATGCGTCTAACCAGCTGCGGGGACTCGCTACTAGCGAGGTCAGCGAATGTAGAAGGGAGCTACGACGAAGGGACGAAGGGGGAGTGCACGATATACAGGGTGTGTATCAAGGATTCACTAAGAATTTATTTTGCCGGAATATCGAATAGCTCTTGAGTCATAAGCGAAAAAAAGCTCTTCTATATTTAATAAAATCGTATTTTATTTCATTTCTTACGTAAAAAATTTATACGTTCTTTCAAGAATTTTAAATCCGAGAGTTTTTCAGCGGTCAATTACAAAAATGTTGATTATGGAACGCGTGAAATATTGGCACGGCGTTTTTCGAAATGCAACTTTTCGACAAGAGCGCAGGAAAATACGGTAAAGCTTTCCGGGTATCCCGTGTATAGAACCGCGAGGCAATAGTTTTCAGCTACCAGTAGTCATTTGTAACTCGAAGCCGGGGAGAGAAGTCAGGTTTATCACTGCCATAAAGATCTCGGCATCCTCGTTGTTGCTCAGCCTATACCGGGCAAGCGAAGCCAGTTAGCAAAGTGCGAAGCGACGACCGTCCGCGTCATCGTCGCGCAATTTATGCAAATTAGTGCAGCCTCTTTTGTGCAAGCCGCTATTCGTCGCGAGACAAAATCTTAAGAATGTTCTTCCTCTCCCTTTCTCTTTCCAAAGAACTCTTGTGCAAAGAGAAAAATGTCTCTTTCTCACATTATTTTATCAGGAAAGAAAAATAAATATCAATTCTCATTTCTTCAGAAACAAAATAATTTTTATATTATTTATTGAAACTGAAACTCTTTATTGCAAAAAGATAATTGACACCGTGATAATCGCGTCGAAGCGATTCAAACATGTGACAAATTTTTAATTTTGTTATTTTGATATAATTATATCGCAAAAGATTTCAAAAACACTTCAACCTGCACAGATTACTCACGTATATCATACTGTGTATTATGAAAAATCACGAGTCATCTTGATTATGATAAAGTCATTCCGATTGTAACGAGTTATCTTGTGTGTGATTATTGATGTTTTCGTCTCTTCTTTTTTCTGATGTCTATATAAATCGTGTATAAAGTGTGCTTACGATTTTTCGTAAACACTTATATCATCGCTTAGTCTTGTTATTTAACTTTATTACTGGAATTGTTTTTATATATTATTAACATGACAACATTATGAAGTATTATCGGAAAAATTGATTTATTTTTCTACGTGTTTTATTGCGTATTTGGTTTAGAGTTCAAAGTATAGAATCCGGCATGACAATTGGTAATTCGACCGCTACATTTCATTTGGGTTGGTCGTAACGAGCGCACGGTTAATCGTCAATAATATAGGGGCAACCTGCTTTTAGCAAAATTTGATTAGAAGTTTAACTGCTACTATAAAGACGTTACTCTTCTAAAAGCTGTACAAACATTAGCAAACCGCGCTACGATTTCTCTGTCGCTTTTCATCGCACGATTTACGTAAATTACACAAATTATTATTTATTTATTTATTATACGATATCAATACTACAGCATAAAAT
Organism: Formica exsecta; assembly: GCF_003651465.1. Classification (NCBI taxonomy): domain Eukaryota; kingdom Metazoa; phylum Arthropoda; class Insecta; order Hymenoptera; family Formicidae; genus Formica; species Formica exsecta. The sequence goes on along the minus strand of NW_021849649.1, from coordinate 438,325 downwards.
TAAAAATATGAAATTATTTATTTGTCTAATTTTGATGGAAATGTAATTTTTTTTTTTTTTAAATTGCAAAAGAGATTTTAATATCCATATTTCTATCTCTATCTTTTTGTTCTTTCTTTGTGTGTACATAGTAAAAATATGTTGTTTCATGTATTTGAGCAGTATCCTTTTCGATCGATTCGCGTATAACGAAGCTTTATTCGGCGAGCCGGCTGTAAATTCATGATTCCGCGCTCATTAATGGAATGCAAACACCAAAGTCATCAATTCACTTTATTACGAGGAAGTACTCAGATCTAAAGGCCATAGTTCACTTTGCGTTCACTGTATTAGCTTGATGAGAATCATTGATGTTCCTGTCCAGCTGTTCTCGGTCAATAATTCTTCCTCTAGGCAAAGACATTCATCGCGGTCTTGCTAAGTGGTGATAAAACCGATACGTGACTTTAATTACGACGTAAATTATGTCTCTTAAAATAAAATAAAAAATATGACATATATACTATACGAAACGTTTTCCATCAAATATATTAAATAAATATGCATTTGCACAACTTTATTGCTATTCGTCGTTACATTCTTGCCGTCGTGTCATTTAATGATTTGCGTCAAAAAGTAATTATCTCTTTTGATGCGTTAATAATCCTCACACGGGGCGTTAATAATACGATGATTACTTATGTTAGAGTCGTAATTGCGATGTCTACTAAACGGGGCCATGCGGCTTGATTATGTTAATAACTTTATTTTACGAATGATATATATATATATATATATATATATACATAAGTTTGACCGATGCCGAAGCCATCTTGGAAATTTTATTCTCGACAGAAATGCGCGTCGAAGCAGCTTATTAACAAAGTTAAATTGAGCAAAGTTTCTGGCTCTGATTACCCGCTTGCGCGCAGGCTGGTTCGGTTTTCAGCAGCGGTGAGTTTATTTCACCTGGGCAGTAAAGCACAGCGCAGTGTTTCCCATTATCTCATGAAGATTTATTTATACACATTTGTTTGTACATTATTTCATCGAGCATTGCGTAACGCTCGATACGCTCGACGAACCGCCCAACTGATATACGGCCATTGTATAGAAACTCGAACAATTATTATTTCGTTTCGTTACATTAATTCGCATGATACGATAATCACTTAATTGGCGCCGATTTATTTGCAATATAGTATCTTTAATCTGTTTTGCTTAATTACTAATGCTCTTTTTTTATTACGCGATCTTATTGTTGATCACTGCGATATCCCGGAGAATACGATTGGTCGTTTTTTTTTTCAATTTTTAACACTCGTCGAAGAAATAAAACAATATCGCGTTAGTGAATCATCTGAAATATTTGCTACATCATCGCTTCAATTATCTTTATGTAGAGGATTATTGCACAAATATAGGTTTGCGATTTTCGAAAAGGATAAAGAAATATCTCGATATACATTATCTTTCGAGAGGGCGATAGAACGAAGATGCGACGCACGGCTACGTTTGACCTTCGCAAAGTTTGCAATCTCTTGTGCAACCTGTTGCCTCGCTGGCAAAAGACGGCTTTCAAACGTACCACGATGAAAGACTGAATGGAACGCGCCGATGCGGCATTCGCACATTTCTGCTTTACGATTATGATTATTCGCGCGAGAATCCTCAAACAGAATTAGCAGCAGG
>NW_021849649.1:433608-436129 GCF_003651465.1 Formica exsecta | reverse complement strand
AGCAGGAATTTAAGCATACATGTTGTACTTATAATAAAAAATCCTCTTTTTTTTTGTATTATACTTGTGCTCGTGTTATATATATCATACGAGTGAGACATTTGTCTTTTTTTCACAACCGATAAAAAACATTATAATTAGAAAGGAGAATAACGGACGCGTATTATCGGGGGCGTCCGCTTGACTCAATCACTGCGATACGCGTATCGATTGTACTGTAAGTTACTTTTTTAGTACATTTTGTTTGGCAAAGTGCTCCGGAGCATTTTTAAAATAAGTTGCACACGTTATACATGTGTGTGCAACTGACGCATAAAAAAGAATTATGAGGAAAGAGCAGGTGATAGAGTCGGGCGTAAGCTATATTTGACAGTGAGACCATTTTTCAAGACTGTGCCAGGTATATTAGAGAGAAATACGCCAATGTCAATGTACAGAATTGAGATAAAATCTTGGTAGAACAATTTTTAAGTTTGTCTCACAAATTTTATCTTTATTCAATTTTTACTCATCATTTATATCAATATTCTGCTTCAAAGTTCATTTATAAGGCTCTGCCAGGTCCTGTTTATGTAAATTGAAGATTGTACGTATTAATTATGCAAAGTATAAAATTAAGAGACACTAATATATCATATTTTTGACAGATATTATTTTGATTTCCTATATAATTAACTTTTCTTGGAATATAAAAGAATCTGGCCATTTGTAAAATTCGACGTAAAATCTCATTTTTAACATTTACCGATGTGTATCGTATTAAATACATTTTTTTCGGAAAGCTAAAAAGTGTCCAAGAATAGGAACATTAATAATTTGGAGAGTCATCCGTACGATTCCCATTTTCGTCCAAAGCTTTCTGTCCCTTTCGGGAATAATTTATAAGGAAAAATAGGGAGAGCATAGACAAGCATAAAGAAAAATAAGGAAGAGGGACGCAGGTGAGAGACTAAGTCAGACGGTATTTTTGACAATGCGATCATTTTTCAAGGATGGAGGTAGGAAGATATAGTCAGTCATCTCGCACTATCTCGACTTTCGCGTGAAAGCGTCGAAATCGCGTACACTATGAGAGTGCCACAAGCTTTCGAATGTCTGTCATTTCTCACGAGACAACACTGAGCCGTAAAAACATGCGTGCGATAATACTACCTTTTTGAATATTTACACTGGTCTCGGAAGAATAAAAATGATTAGGTGTGCATCTGGAATATTGTCCCGTCACATGCTGAGATAATAAGATGACGTAATAAAGTACACAAAAAGAGAAAAAACACACGGAGCGCAATATCACGTCAAAAAAAGGAAAACGTTTCTATTAGAATGATTACTTTGATTATATTATAAATGTGGATTAAATGCTTTATCAGTCTTAACGCTACAAATTTATATAAATTGGCATTGCGATGGCACACATATTTAAGAATTATTCAGCGAAATGACTGTTTAATTTCTCGCATGTCTCTCGACAACTTGACAAAGGTATCACTTGGTCACTATTTTAACCATTATTTTAATTTAATGTTGTTTGATTCGATTTGCTAGCAAATAAAACATTTATATCCTATTATTTCTCGGAAAACTGTTGAAAGCGTGTCATATTGCGACGCAATCAGAATGCGCGTGCATAGTTGATATCTTTTTCTTTACATTTGTGTGTCGTATTCGATGGTCGTTTTCCAGCAAGCTAGATTATGCTAATAAAAAAATGTTTTTTCTTCTTTGAATAATCTTACGATATACCTCGCATATATCCGTGCTCTTTCCTTGCTATTAACAATGCAAATGACTTCAGACAGCAGCGCCGGAGAATGACGCACAGCCATATATAGTTGCGTAAACAAAATACAGAAAAATTGCTCAATTTCGCAACTGAGAATTGCTTACTTCCGCGAGCCGCGAAGACTCTGTTGTTCTTTAATAATGTACATACATTTAGCTTGGCATCATGTCGCCGAAAGCTGCATCTAACCGAAATGAATGATAATTTCACTATTGTATTGGCATTTGTTGCTCGCTTGCTGCTCGTACAATGATTTTGAATGCACTCCGTTTACACGTCATTATATCAGCGATTGGTCATTACGCCGAATCTATTGTAATCTCTTCGAATAATGAACGTTCTCGCGATACTCTAATCCTAGTACAATCATTCCACAATACGATCCGAATAGATAATCATTTTTACGATATCATCTTTTGTCTGTGATGTATTTGCAAATGATATATACGTAATAATATAATTGATAACAATGAAATGTAAAAAATCGATAAAAGGACATAGTTCAAAACACACGCAGGATTGATTTTTATATAATGGAAATTAAGTGATGAAACATGAATATGAGGCGTGAAACGTTATCAAAATGCCACACATTATCGAAAACAACTTTGATAAGTCCATCAAATGTATTTCGGATAACTGTAACAAATTTCTATCTGCGGAAAATAATATATATTAATATCATATAAAATAAAATTTTAGTACAAGTATATATATTTATTTATATTTATATTTACT
>NW_021849649.1:348117-429302 GCF_003651465.1 Formica exsecta | reverse complement strand
TTATTTATATTTATATTTACTATAAAAGTAATAAAAGTATATAGCGGAAAAACCTGCGGAATCTTTTTGTATATAAAAACAAGAATATAAGAGAGAGCTTTATACTAATAAGGGAGTAATGTATTTATATTTACTAATTTATCTATAAAAGTATATAGCGGAAAAACCTGCGGAATCTTTTTGTATATAAAAACAAGAATATAAGAGAGAGCTTTATACTAATAAATATCGCTAGGGAGTAATCGCACGGGATCGATGAATCGTTTGCGGAAGGAAGAAGGAGAAGCGCTCATCCGTCGTGCATTGATATCCGACGATAGAGTCTCGGTCTCTCGTTTCGCGTCCCATTGCTTATAACATAGGAGCATGTGTATGTATGTGCACGCGACGTTCGCGCTGGTCGCTTCGGAAGAAGCTGGACAGGGAGCCGTGATCGATCGGGTCATCAAACATCTTGCCATATTGTTGGCTGAATCCCTGGTGGCGGAGAGGGTAAGGGCGAGGCTCGCTATTTTTATTACGCGGTTTAACCTGACGGCGATTGCATCGACCGGAGACCGATGACGTTTTTATATACCGGCGCGAGTGACGAAGGACTAAACGGAAAGGAGGAAGAGTGGAAGAGCGATATTATTTCGGAGTCTCGATTCGGTTCGCGCCGAAAAGATCTGCTCCTCGAAAATGGAGCGGTTTGCCATGAAAACAAGGATAATACTTTCTACACGCTTTATATATTTCTATATTGTATTATATTGAGAGATTTCCAAATTATTATCATTTTACCCTTTTTTTATTACTATCAAATTAGGAAATTTTATTAGACTTGTGAAACTTAAAAAAATAACGAATTACTCGCCGTTTGATGACAGATATTATTATAGACATACACGTACATCTTGTATTATGCTACCTTATCTCAATGTCCATAAAATAGAATAGTAAAGAAGCAACTTATTAAAAGGGAACATATCTGCATCTGCAAAGTCATTAAGGAGAAGCATGTATGAGCCATATGAGAATTATGAGTGCGTTAGCGCGCGCGCGACGGTAGGGTGCAACAAAGAACAATAAATAATGGACTGGCTTGTCTATCCGAATACATTGCGGAGAATACCGCACGCGGGTTATCTCACGCGAGGAGCCGCGACATAAGTATGCATGAAGTTAGCTACGGCTCGTCTGAAATATTAAGCAGCTAGACTCTTCATGCCGAGGTCTGAAAACTGTTTACCCTGGAGGACGCGACAGAGGGAGTCGGAGCCGCCGTTAAAACCACGGCCGACTACCTACCTACCTACCTACCTACCTACTCCGTTTGATAAATAATGCGGTCCGCATTTTGCGCGGGAAAACTTTCGGATATATCGGAGACACGGCGGCGAAACGGGATCTGAGAGCTGCGTGTGTATTAAAACCGCATCGCGTTGCAGCGTGTCGCTCGGAAGCAATCTCGCTGGCGTGCAGATGAGATCTATACAAAGTTTGCGCGTGCACATTTTAGAATCTTTCGTCAAAATCTTGTGGATTTATGTTGTATTATATATCGGTAACACACACACACACACACACACATCGCGCGCGGGCAATGTTTTTCCGAGATGTCAAATTTATATCAGTTGATTTATGTCAAATGATACGTATAGTATATTATGTGTGTCCAAGCAATTTTCCTATAACCATTGTCTAAATGTTATAACAATTGCCGCCGGCGGGGCCAAAGTTATAGCGACTTTGGGACGACGCGACTAGAAAGTACGCCGGTGTTTTCCGTCGATCGCAGTTCCGGGGGCGGCGTGCGCACGGCGAAGATTGCAAAGTTTCACCGAGGATTCCTTACAAAGCCTGACTTATTTAGCCCCGGGCCCGCGAGCGCGATGGGCGCCACCTCTCTATATATAGCCCCGTTCGCCGCCCCTTTGACTCCGCTTCGCATCGGTGGCGGGGCACGGCGGGCCACGTTCGTGTGGGTGGCAGTCGGGGTAGGGGGGTTGAAGNNAGATCCCTGCTGAGCCAGTCTCAGTCTTTCCAACTCCCAGCTCTGCCCGAAGCGACCTTGTCTGCCGGCCCGGCCGGCGACGCGACCCCATTAACTCTCCGCTAGGAGACAGAGTCCAGAACCCCGCCTTTAAAAGGTTACCCGTCGAATTCGTTGCCTTCAATTGAGAAAACTTTACGCGTTCTGCAACGATCTCTCTCGCCATCTTTGTCATCGTGTATACATCCTCGAGTATGCGCGAATGTATCTCGAAATTGCGTGTTCGCGTATCATGCTCGTATGCTGTGTCATTATGACATGCTAAATTATCGTGGTGTTTATAAAATATTTACAATCTGTTTACTAAGATGCCATTAAGACGTCAGATAGTTGGGTAATAAATTATCTGCTAATGATTCTTCATATCAAAGTGTTGTCAATAATCATTACGCAACGAAGATTTTTTTTACGTAACGAAGATTCTTACGGATCGTAAACACGATTAAATTGTAGCAACACTGAGAAAATTCTATCAAAGACTATTCAATCGATTCTTATTTAAAAAATTTTATTAATATATTATCACATACGTATTGATAAAAAAACGGATGCGTTAAATAAATATCAATAGTACAAAGCACATGCCGTTAAAAAACGTAAATCGTCCGATTTAATCGATGCTTGCCTGAGACATTTATATAATGATCGATTGTTGTAACTGAAACATTTCGTATCCGTGATACACGCGATACGAATTGCGTATACGAGCGCTTTGTTCCAAGCTGATTGCACCGATGTGAGTGGCAGCGGCGAGCTACTTCCTCGGACGCACCGATAATTAGCCCATTAGGAAATTAAAAGTCCAACGACTGTTGAAAAGGCACGCCGGTATCGTTCTGTTTCGCCCGAAGCGGTAAGACTGTAGTCATTACTCCCAGTCTGAGCCAAAACGAAATATTCCTCCGGGAAATACAGCATAAGAACCACTTAAGAGCATCGGCCTCCGGTTCACTTTCTTCTCTCCCGGTTTAGTCCCTCTTTTACTTTGAATCGTAATAATCGTGACGCATCAAATACCGGTTGCCACGACTGATGCAAATCTCTGCCGTGCCCAGAAACTGGACAAGAACCGCTAATATCAGCGAGACTGGTCGATCAATGACACGACGAGAAACATGAATCACGAAGAGATTGCACGAGCTTTGAAGTAGAACTGTTGAATAGAACGAGATATAAACTCAGCGAAAGTATCTATGTGCCAGGCTTTTCACGCGAAATAATTTTGCCATTATGTACAATTATATATTTCTTTTTTTTTTTTTTTATATAAAATCGTGAAGAGCTATGCGCCTATTATATGATATATATCATAATTATATAAACTTTTTATAAAAAAGGGATGTATTTTTTTCTTAGAATGGGGTAAACGATTTATGTATACACGCCCGCCAATTAAAGGCACTGTAAATACTTTTATTCTGTTATGTATAATTGTACATAACGGCAAAATTATCTTGTGTGAGAAGCCTGACATATGCTGCAAGTATTTTCGTTGAATTCATATCTCGCTTTATTAACGTCTAATCAGCGATCAATATTATAAACGCTCATCGAAATGACGAAAGCAAAAGTGGGGAGAAGATAAGATATTTGCGAGAGAAAGAAGGAAATAATTTAAAAAATAAAATACAGAATGCAAGAAAAAATGCAAGGATGGGGGAGAGGGGAAAAGAGGAATTAGAAATCCGCCGACACACGCAGCTACGAGATATCGTATATATATATGAGCCAGAGAGGGATTCGGCGATAATTCCGCTAATATCGAATATCTCGAAAGTCTCGCCTCTCTCTCTCCCACCCTCGCTCCCACGCTTTTGCGGAGCGAAGAGCGAGAATGATTGTGCTCCGAGGTGTTTCATGTGCCTGTTGCGTTGCAGAAGCTCGCGCGCGCCTGTATATTAAATGGTGTTCACGGTTCACCAGTCAAATTGAATCTCGGGCTATTGGCAGATTCTCAATAAGCTTCAACAATGGACTCTGTTACACGAGCCCCGCGTCTCTCTCCCGCTCTTTTCTACTCCCTCCGTATCGTTCCGGCCCGTCGTACTTTCGTTCGGCACGTTCTCGCATTTCCTTTCAGGAACGTATCCATCGTATTCGCTATACTACTTTGCGCTGCTGAGGTTTCGTTTCTACAGCTCGATATCCTTAAATGTGATCACCCCGATTCGAAAAGGAAGCTTTTAATTTTCCTTTACATTTAAATATTCTTTGTAATCTTTAAAACTCCTCGAGTTCCTCCTGATTTCTAACAATAGTCGTATTGTATTATGACATCAGAGGCGAAAAATAATGTAAATTTTTTTTTATCTTATATCATCGAAATAAATTAGTTTTTTTTCACCAATTAATAAGGATGAAAATTGCATTAAAAAATTAAATTCATTATTATTGTAATCCGCAACGATGAATGCTTAAAACGGCTTTTTCATCTTCTGTATCATTTGCATTTGATAATACGAATTGATAAAAAAGGTTGAAATACTTCTCTTTTGATAGTTTATCAAGATTTAAAGTTATTTATTAATTTATGAACCGAAAAAAAGAAAGAATCTATTTTTAATTATTTAAATATTTAATTATGCATTGTGGTGCACGCGCGCACAAAAACTTTTGATTTTATTCTAAAAAGTGAGATAACAAAAAAAATTATTTTGAAATTTACTCATAGTTGAAATAAATTTCTAGTTAGATACGCTACTGTATTGTTTCATCGGTTTTCTTCAATTTCCAATCGCAAGTCATATATATATATATATATACTGTCTGAAACTTTTGAATCAGAAAATAATATGTAGATGATATATGTGTGTGTGACGACACATAAGCTATAATAACAATTTATCAAAATTATCAAAACTATACGCAACTATACGCTACATACAGTAGATGGAGAAAATAAACGAAACGTTTTGAACATTTGTCGTCACGAATTATAATGACATAATCTCTTTTTTTTTTTAATACATTGCTTAATTTTCATCATCGCAGTCATGTTAACACATATAAGGGATCAGAAAATTAAAATAATGAAAATACGCTTACATTCAAATAATGCGGCGGCGACGATGTAAGAGAGACTGAAAGGAAAAAAATCAAGCCATCACATTTCAGGAAATTTTTGTAGTAGTCGACGTTTCGTTCACCGATATATACGTGAAGTGCGGGCAGCGCGCGTGCATTGTCTGGACGAGGTTAAGAGGGTTAGACCGAGTTAGGGGATGTCATGGGAGGGGTTGAGGAGGTAGGTGGGTATCGGTGTAATGAAGAGCGACAGTGGCACCCCCAACCATCGCTAATTTGCCGCTAAGTGCCCGGCTTTGTTTCCGTACGCTGATCCCATCGTTCGCAATATCCTGGATCCAAGGCGACGTTCCACAGTGTTTAAGAGAGAAAGCCAAATAACCTGCGGTATTACCCGGCAATCCAGTATAGATCGGACTCGGATGGAAAAGGGACGACAAACCGACGAAGCAAATATATTCGAGAGAGAGAGAGAGAGAGAGAGGGAGAGAATATAAAAAGCGGAAAGATGGGATACTTTTTTAATATTAGCATCAATCCGACAGCCGAGTCGATAAGAGAAGTCATTTCAAATGTAACCGCTCTAGACGCTTTAATTCAATGCTGTTTAATGAAGAAGTGAATAGTTATATAATCAACGAATATACAAAAACACCTCAAATTTCGATATCTCTAAAGAATTTATGTGCTCGTGACTTTATGTATTAAACAATTTTTCATAATTTTTCGCTGTTGTATTTTTATATATGCACAAAGTAAAAATTTATAACGATAATATTGTATATAAATAACTTTTCTGAAAATTCATTTATCAGATTGCATAAACTTTTAAAGTATCATTATCCGATATTATCCAAGGCTATTACTCAATAGATTGCACGAATGATAAGCACTTCGTAAAACCAAGTACAAACGAATACTATTTTCTCCTTTCTATCTTTTATTACTATTATCATTACACAAGTAAAACATATTCTTATGCAGTGTGTGATTAATAATTAAGTTGCATTGTCTACCAGTTTTTTGTTTTTTTTTTTCATATTTACTTTCTCACAAAACTTTAAGATATTAAGATGTAAAAAATAAAATATTATCAAGAAATATGGGAATATAAGAACAGATATATACATATTCCGAAACTAAGGTAACTAATGTGTAAAAGTAATTATTGTTTTCAACTCGTGAAGAATGCGTTATTAAACCATTGAGTTAATTGGATAGTTGTCAGAGTGATGTATACTTAGCTCTACAGTATGATGGAAGCTAAGGTCAAAATGGTTACATAACAGAGAGATTACAGTAGGCAAAATGGACACAAGGTATTTACAGAATAGTATATCGCGAAATTATGGCGATATTACTTAATAGCAAAAATCAATAGAATTGTTAACAGTAAGTACATGCTTTTATTAGTAGCACATATATAATGCTGTAACGGAAATATTATTGACAACATTTACCAATTCAATTCTCTAACTATTTTGAGGAAACAGAAAGAGAGAGAGAATATAAAAAGCGAAAAGACGAGATATTCTTATAATATTAGCATCAATTCGATAGCCGAGTCGATAAAGAAAGTCATTTAAAATGTATTTAGATGCTTTATTTCAACGCTTTAATAAAGAAATGGACATCTAATCAATGAGTATAGAAGAACATGTTAAATTTCAATACATTTGAAATATTTACGCAAGTAACTTAAAATATTAAACAATTTTTCATAATTGTTGTTGTATTTTTATATGTGCATAAAAGAGGAAAAAATTCTAACAATAGTATTGTAAATTGTTATATAACTAACTTTTCTAAAAATTCATTTATCAGATTGGATAAACTATTAAAGTGTCATTATTCAATATTATCCAAAACTCATTACTCGATGGATTGCACGGGTGATAAGCACTTCGTAAAACTACGTCAATCGAAGTTTTTTGAGCACAAAACTTGTACCGTTTTCTTCTTTCTATTGTTCCATCATTTTTATCATTATACAAAAGAAACGTACTGCTGCGCAGTATATGTGATTTGTAATTACATTATCGATAAATTATATCGTTTGTCAGTTTGTTTTTTTTTTTTCACATTCACTTTCCATTAGAATCAAAGCATCGATACGTTATCTAATATGCGGGTACGGCAACCGATTTGCGTTGGGTATATAAAGAGAGGAACGGCTAGTAACTGCAGCAGTTTTATGTGCACGCGCGATCTGACAACATCATATCAAGGCAATCGACAATCAGTGACTTTTCTCGCCGTCATGGATAATTGGATACTGTTGTCGATTTTAGCTAGCACTATCGCTATTTATTACTACTTTTTTAAGGACTTAAATTTCTTCAAGAAACATGGGATTAGACACGCACCACCGTGGCCTGTCGTGGGCAACATGGGGCCAGTATTCCTTCGTCAGTTATCATTGGCCGAAATCATTCAGAAAATCTACAATTTGAATCCAGACGCTAAATATGTCGGTTTCTTCGACAGCATGAATCCGGTAGTGATGATTCGCGACCCGGATCTCATCAAATCCATCGGCGTGAAGAACTTCGAGTCGTTTCCCGATCATCGCGCTTTTATCAACGAAGTTAATGATCCTCTATTTGGGAAGAATTTATTTTCGCTTCGTGGTGAAAAATGGCGAGATGTGAGATCTTTACTAAGTCCCGCTTTTACATCTAGTAAAATGAAAGCTATGTTTAAGCTAATGTCCGATTGTGCTGCCAGCTTTACCGAGTTCCTTTTTAAGTTGCCTGCCGATAAAAGTGTTATCGAGATGAAAGACTGCTTCACCAGATACACGAATGACGTAATCGCAACCTGCGCCTTCGGGATTAGCGTTGATTCTATGAGAAATCCTACTAACGAGTTCTACGTTTACGGAAAAGATGCTACGAGTTTTAGCACTCTGCGTACTATAAAATTCTATTTTATCAGAAGTATGCCTATTATCACCAAAATGTTGGGTATTAAATTCGTTGGTAATCGTGTAGGTCAATTTTTCAAGGATCTCGTAAGAAGCACGATACACACCAGAGACAAGCAGAATATCGTACGACCGGATATGCTACAACTGATGATGGAAAGTAGAGGAAAAAGAGGACCCGGAAAGGAACTGACTATCGAGGATATGACCTCGCAGGCGTTCATCTTCTTTTTTGGCGGCTTTGATACCGTTTCTACCTTGATGTGCTTCACTGTTCATGAAATTGCCGTTAATCCAACCGTTCAGACAAAACTACGTAACGAGATAGACGAGGTTCTAAAGAAAACGAACGGGGAATTAACCTATGAGGCGTTGAACGGAATGCAATATTTGGACGCTGTAATTGAGGAGAGTCTTAGAATGTGGTCCGTAGCGGTGGCTATAGATAGATTATGTGTGCAAGATTTCGAGTTACCGCCAGCGCTTCCCGGTGATAAGCCCTTCGTCGTGAAGAAAGGAACATATGTTTGGTTTCCTATTTACGGTATTCATCGGGATCCAAAGTATTTCGAGAAACCGGATGAGTTTTATCCCGAACGTTTTTTGGCCGAGAATAAGAAAAAAATAAATACTAATGCGTATATACCATTTGGACTCGGCCCGAGAATGTGCATAGGTAATAGATTTGCATTATTGGAAACCAAGGTCGTGATATTCCATTTATTGGCTCGTTGCGAATTGAAACCGTGCGCGAAAACTTCCCATCCTTTACAATTGAGCAAGGCAAGCTTCACCATGTTGGCAGAAGGAGGATTCTGGCTAAAAATTCAAGCGAGAAGTGATGCTCATGCTATTATATCTACAAGCGTTGTTAATGGTGATGCGACTAATGGCCATATTTAAATTTGTACGAATGTCGATAAAATATACATTTGTAAATATAAATTCAATGCCATTCTACTTTATTGAGAGAAATAATGCTAGAAAGATATATATATATCATAAATTGTATTAAATGCGTTTTTACACTTAGAAGTTCAAATTGTATATGTAAATATATAACAACGCAAAATATAAGATATTATTTTCCAATTAAATCTAAAAAAGTGTAAACACACATATAGTAGTTTCTTTATATTATAAGATGTACGAGTTGTTATATAAACATAACACGTAATCTGTAACTTTCTCTTTTCTCTCTCTTTTTCTCTATGTGCAAATAAATTAATTATTCATAAATAATAAATTTGATAAATATAAGATAAATATTCATAAACAATAATATAAAATATTAAGATGCGTAAAGAAAATAAAAAAATATTACCAAGAAATATAAAAATATAAGAAATACACATACAGATTGTGAAATTCAAATATAACTGATGCATAAAAATAACTGTTTTTAACTCGCGAACAGTACACTATTAAGCCATTGCTTTTGTATTTGAATGATTGTCAGAGTGAAGTACATTCAGCTCTACAGTATGATGGAAGTCAAGATCAAAATGATTACATTGCAATAAAAGCATCAAAGATTAAAATAAACAAAATGGACAGAGGGCAATTGCAAAATAGTGTATCGCGAAATTATGACGATAATAATATAAATCAAGAAAAACTGATAAGAGAGAATTATATATATGTGTTATTAAAGTTAAATATATGCAGTCATTAGTAAACATATATATAAATGTGTATAATGACAGAAATATTGTTGACACACACACACACATACATTAACCAATTCAATTTTCCAACTATTTGAGGACAGAGAGATTGAAACAATTGTTACAAATTTTATAATTTTAAATACATTATTAGCCATTTTTGAATTTGCACATTAGTTTTCATATTATAATAACTTTAATAATTCGGGCACACACATTTTTTTATATTTGTTAATAGACACAGACAATTAAAAAGAAAACAATAAAAAATTTATATTTCATATATGATATTAGAAACTATAAAGTCTGCAAATAATTCTTTGTTGAAAAATTTAATTTTAAATATATGTATCAAAGAATCTACTATTAAAAAGATATAATTATAGTTTTAAAATAGCACTTCTTTATATAAAAAATTACATATGATGTAATTTTATTGACATACATATACAGCATCATATAATTGACCTACTCTTCGATGTAACATTTACGTCATTAGATTTACGCGCAATTCCGCAAAACAACAAGATCATTATTCATAATTCGTCATTTCAATATCGACAAATAAGCATTATAAATTATAAACGATAGAGAGAGAAGGGGAGCAATAGTTTTTTAAATATCAAAATAAAGTTTATTTTACAATTTTATCAGATCCGTGAACGACCTGCACTTGCGCAATAGCAAACTTCATGATGTTATTTATATCGAGTATCAGACAAAATCAGCAATAAGAAATAGATCTTACAAACAAACGTAGATAAAAACTTCCCATCCTTTACAATTGAGCAAGGCAAGCTTCACCATGTTGGCAGAAGGAGGATTCTGGCTAAAAATTCAAGCGAGAAGTGATGCTCATGCTATTATATCTACAAGCGTTGTTAATGGTGATGCGACTAATGGCCATATTTAAATTTGTACGAATGTCGATAAAATATACATTTGTAAATATAAATTCAATGCCATTCTACTTTATTGAGAGAAATAATGCTAGAAAGATATATATATATCATAAATTGTATTAAATGCGTTTTTACACTTAGAAGTTCAAATTGTATATGTAAATATATAACAACGCAAAATATAAGATATTATTTTCCAATTAAATCTAAAAAAGTGTAAACACACATATAGTAGTTTCTTTATATTATAAGATGTACCATGATGTTATTTATATCGAGTATCAGACAAAATCAGCAATAAGAAATAGATCTTACAAACAAACGTAGATAAAAATATAAATTAGCTAAAATAACAAAATGTCTTTATATAACGCGCTGTTTTATATAAAATCAACAATAAATATACTTTTACATCAATAGTATCATATCAACAAGTAATTATAATTAATCATAATTATAAATAATAATTAATCTATAGATACCATTTTTTAATTATCATTATGTATTACATAAATATCATCAGTAAATAAAGAAATACTCAAAACTTATTGATTTGTAAAATATCAATGTTCTGTTAATACTAGTACATTAATCTTACGTAATGTCAGCGTTTACAAACTGCTTTTAATCAGAAAGATCCGTTGATATATTACGAGATATGATGTCGTATGAACAGTTGCCCGCAACAGCTCGTAGTAGCAACATCGCTAGTGCGCTAAATCAAATTTCGCCAGGCATTTCGCAAACAGATTCCGACGACAATTTGAAATAACATTCGTGTACCATGGAATACTGGTCGATACTGTTATCAATCGTGATTGGTGCACTTGGCATCCATTACCTGTTTAGAAATTACAATTTCTTCAAAAGACATGGTATTAATCATATATCGGTTGTTCCAATACTAGGCAGCTTGACATCGGTCGTATTTCGCCGAATATCATTCGTCGATTTCCTTCAAAAGATATACAATTCCAATCCAGATGCAAAATATTTTGGATTTTACGCCACGACGACTCCGATTTTTTTGCTTCGCGATCCAGAAATCATTAAGTCTATTCTTGTGAAGAATTTTGACGCGTTTCCCGATCGTCGCGGTTTCAGCGATTTGAACGAACCCTTGCTTGCGAATAATCTATTTTCTCTTCGTGGACAAAAGTGGCGGAACGTGCGAACTTTATTAAGCCCCTCTTTTACATCCAGCAAGATGAAAATGATGTTCACCTTGATGTCGGAATGCGCTGTGGACTTCTCTAATTTTCTGTCGACATCTATACTAGTGGATAACAGCGACATTGATGTGAAGGATGCCTTCGCTAAATACACAAATGATGTTATCGCTACGTGTGCTTTTGGGATCAAGATCAATTCTATGACGGATCCGACAAACAAATTCTATGTTTATGGCAAGGAGGCGATTAACTTCTTTAAAACTCGCCCTATCAAATTTCTTTTTCTTAGAGCCTTCCCGACGCTCGGGCGAATTATTAAATATTTATCAAATATTTAAATATTTTAAATGTTAATTTTGTTATTACATATTATATCCTATCTCGCGTAGCAATAGCAAAGAGAATCCGCGTTTTTATACGCGAATCGTCCAGTTAAGAATATTTTGTAGTATCGAATCTTTTAGTAACGATTGGATCAATCGATTTTTAATAGGTTTATAGATTAATAAGTTTAACAATTATATATATATTAATAAGCTTAAACAACTCTTTGCTGAAAAATTCTGTTCAAAATTTGTTAAAAATGTATTGTTAAAATTTACAACTGTAGTAATAGCATCTTTTTTATTAAAAAAACTACATATTACACAATTTTGTTAACATATGTATACACAGCGATACATTTCCTCATTCGGCTAATATCTGATGTGTTTATGCTTCGATGTAATCTTACGCAAATTTTATTAGATTTACATATAATTGCACAAAGCTGCACAATTATTATTATTCACTGTTTGTCGTTTCAATATCAACGAATAAGATAGAAGAGTAATAGTTCTTGTCACAGTAAAGTTTACGTTGCGCAATTTTTTATATTCAGACTCGTGAATAATCTGCCGCACAAAATGATTATGCATAAATTGCGATATCGTTATAATCGTGACAGTATCAGCATATCGTAATAGTATCGGCAAATAAATAGCGATAAAAAATGAATTTAACGGACAAATGCAGATAGGAAACTAAAGTCTGCTAAAATAACAAAGTGTCTTTATATAGCGTTATTTTGTACAGGATAAATTTTATTCGTATACAATTAAACTTCTCTTATTTATTGAATTCAAATAAAATATCTCCAGTAATATACACGCGCGCGTTTTCAAATTATAAAGACTACAATCGCCACTCGTGATGCCGAGAACATTACGCGTCCGGATATGATCCAATTGATGATGGATGTCAGAGGCAAAGAAGGACGAAGAGAGCTTGATCTCGACGACATGATCGCGCAAGCATTCATCTTTTTCTTCGGTGGCTTCGACACTAGCTCGACCGCAATGTCCTTCGCAGCTCACGAACTTGCGGTTAACACAGATGTTCAAATTAGGTTGCGGCAGGAGATCGACAAGGTTCTCGAGGAGACGAACGGGGAAGTGACTTATGAAACTATTAACCGCCTCGAATATTTAGATCTGGTGATAAACGAGGTTCTCAGATTATATCCACCAGTCTCTGTTCTAGAAAGAGTATGCGACAAGGCTTATGAATTACCACCCGCATTACCAGGCGAGAAGCCTTTCATCATGAAGAAAGGTATGACTTTTTGGATTCCGCTTTTCGCGATCCATCGTGATGCAAAGTACTATGATGATCCGGAAATGTTTCGTCCTGAAAGATTTGTAGACGACAAGATGTACCACAACTCTTCATACTATATGCCATTTGGATTAGGGCCGAGAATGTGTATAGCCAACAGATTTGCCTTGCTAGAAGTGAAAGTTCTGCTGTTTCACCTATTAGCGCGATGTGAGCTAAAACCATGCGCGAAAACTACATTGCCATTGAAATTTAACAAGAAAGATCTGACATTAATGCCGGAAAATGGATTCTGGTTGAATGTTCGGCGTAGAAGCGATATGCATCCTGTGCTTAAATCTACATTGGTTAACGACGCTAATTCTTAGAAAACAATTTAAGTAAAAATAACAACAAATCATTTTTTACCGAATAATGATATGCTAGATGATAAAAATCATAGCATTCTTGTAACTCAATGACAATCGTAATGGCAGTATAGCTTGTTTGAATTTGCGCTATTACATGTTATTTCATATTGTAAGCGCTCATAAAAACCGTTTTCTTTTTTTAGATAATTTTTACTGTAAGCAGATAAAAACTATTTGTTTGGGCAAAGGTTAAGAATTAACAATTTAATTTATTAAAATTTAATATTAAATATTTATCAAATATTTAATCAAAGCTTTTGCATCAGAAAGATACGTGGATATATTACGAGATATGATGTTGTCATACGAACAGTTGCCCGCAGCGGCTGGTGGTAACAATATCGCTAGTGCGCTAAATCAAGTTTTGTCAGACATTTCGCAAACAAATTGCAACGACAATTTGAAATAACAATCGTGCATCATGGAATACTGGTCGATACTATTATTAATCGTGATTGGTGCACTTGGCATCCATTATTTGTTTAGAAATTACATTTTCTTCAAAAGACATGGTGTCATTCATATATCGGCTGTTCCAGTACTAGGCAGCTTGGACTAAATATTTGGATACTATTTATTAATTATCGTATATGTATTTTATAAATATCATCAGAATAGATAAAGAAATACTCACGATTCACTGATCGAGCAAAGTATCAATATCTCCATCAATAGCACAACCATTAATCTTATATAATGTCAGTTTCAAAGCTTTTGCATCAGAAAGATACGTGGATATATTACGAGATATGATGTTGTCATACGAACAGTTTAGAAATTACAATTTCTTCAAAAGACATGGTGTCATTCATATATCGGCTGTTCCAGTACTAGGCAGCTTGGGATCGGTTGTATTTCGCCGAATATCATTCGTCGATTTCCTTCAAAAGATATACAATTTCAATCCAGACGCAAAATATTTTGGATTTTACGTCACGACGACTCCGACTTTTTTGCTGCGCGATCCAGAAATAATTAAGTCTATTCTTGTGAAGAATTTTGACTCGTTTCCCAATCGTCGCGGTTTCAGCGATTTGAACGAACCCTTGTTTGCGAAAAATCTGTTTTCTCTTCGCGGGCAAAAATGGCGGGACGTGCGAAATCTATTAAGTCCCTCTTTTACATCCAGCAAGATGAAAATGATGTTCACCTTGATGTCGGAATGTGCTGTGAACTTCGCTAATTTTCTTTCTACATCTATACCAGCGGAAAAAAGAGACATGGACATAAAAGAAGCTTTCACTAAATATACAAATGATGTCATCGCTACGTGTGCTTTTGGGATCAAGGTCAATTCTATGAAGGATCCGACAAACAAGTTCTATGTTTATGGCAAAGAGGCGACTAACTTCTTTAGAACTCGCCGTTTCATATTTCTTTTTCTTAGAACCTTCCCGACACTCGGACGAATTCTCAATGTAAAACTTATAGACAGTCATGTATCGGATTTCTTCAAAGAAATTATAAAGACTACAATCGCCACTCGTGATGCCGAGAACATTACCCGTCCGGATATGATCCAATTGATGATGGATATCAGGGGCAAAAAAGGTCGGAGAGAGCTTGATATCGACGAAATGACCGCGCAAGCGTTTATCTTTTTTTTGGGTGGCTTCGAGACCAGCTCAACTGTGATGTCCTTTGTAGCTCATGAAATTGCGGCTAACCCAGACATTCAGACCAAGTTGCGGCAAGAGATCGACAAGGTTCTGAAAGAGTCAAACGGGGAAATAACATATGAAACTATTAATCGGCTCGAATATTTAGATCTGATAATAAAAAGAGTGTGCGACAAGGCTTATGAATTACCACCCGCATTACCAGGCGAGAAACCTTTCACTATGAAGAAGGGTATGATTTTTTGGATTCCGGTTTTCGCGATCCATCGTGATGCAAAGTACTATGATGATCCGGACAAGTTTCAACCTGAAAGATTTGTAGATAACAAGATGTACCACAACTCTTCTTACTATATGCCATTTGGATTAGGACCAAGAATGTGTATAGCCAACAGATTTGCTTTGCTAGAGGTGAAAGTCCTGCTGTTTCATCTATTAGCGCGATGTGAGCTGAAACCATGCGCGAAAACTACATTGCCATTGAAATTTAACAAGAAAGATCTGGCGTTAATGCCGGAAAATGGATTCTGGTTGAATGTTCAGCGTAGAACCGATATTCATCCTGTACTTGAATCTAATATCTAACGGTGTTGCTAAATCTTAGAAAAAATTTTAAATAATACTAATAAGAAAGTTTTTATGTCAAAAAAATTTTGTTTATGTGATATTCCCTGATAGAGACTATGACATTTTTGTAACTTAATACGAGTTATTTTATATTATAAGCATCCGTAAAAAAGATTGTTAATTTGTATTAACTGTTGTTTGTTTTGATAAAATTCGTATTGTAAATGGTTATAAAAATTGTTTTTGTGTTTAACAAATTTGGCAATCCAAGATCTTACTCGCTCTAATTACATCTGTAATTGTACGAATTTTTAGATTCATGTAATTTACATCTACATAAAAATGCTTAAATCAGAGTTTCGGTGGAAAAGAGAATACTTTTTAATGTGCATAGACATATATAATTTAAGAAAATTATTGCGTTATAAATTATTCTTGATTGTTTTAATCACGAAATACACGCACACATATCATATATTGGAAAAATAAAATTCGACAATAAAATTTGAATGACGAATTTCACGATAAATCTAGAAATAAATTTTAATCGCAGTTTTTTATTTTTGATATTTACTTCAGCGTATATTTTGTAATTATTATATGGAAAGAGAATAGTGTAAAAAACTCCAAAAATAATTATAAAAGTGTTTTTGCCACACACCCTGCTCAATTTCTTCGTAGCGAGACAATGCATCGTTTCGAGCCACCCTTATGATCCCTACTTCATCAATTCCTGGCCCTTCTCCAACATGCGGTCCCTTTCCAACGGCGGTAAGTGAATTAGATTAGAGAAGGGGTACTTTTATCGAGTCAGGATACTTGCTCGGAGATACACCTCGGGGAGTTGAAAATGGTCATTTTTACCAGTGATATAGTCTTGCACTATATATAAACTGTTTATTATATATATATATAATATTATGATTTTTATTGAATTTGCAAAATGTTTTTTCGTTAAAAGGATACGGGATTATTTGCTAAATATATTATTAATATCAATAGCTTTTGTCAATTACTTACTTTTTCCTAATATTTATGACTTGTATATTTTCATAGAAAAAGAAATAGTTAATAATTGTGTAATACCTGATTATAAATTACGAGATGACGAATAAATATATAAAAACTGGTCGTCCTAGTCAGCCGATCATTATAATGCATTAAGCGCGTAGAGAACTTGTCCGATGATTATCAGTCGGCCGCTAATTATCTAAATTACAAGGATCTCTCGTAGCATCGAAGGATAACCGTATCTAATGACCAAGTGGATCAAATGCAACAAAGTGTCCAGTTGGCTCGCTATAGCAAGCACCACGGCAAGTGTCACGCGAGCGCCTTATTTAATAGAAGTCGGTCTGTGTCCGTCGAGAGGTCCGCCGCGCGCGCGATTCCTTTGGAAGAGCAGCGACCGTCGCGTCGGGGAGAAGCGCACGCTCCCGACCGCTCATTAAAGTGGCATTCACACAAGCTCGTATCTCGTCTCTGGAAACGCCCAATCACGTAGTTGAATACATTATACGACTGTTATCCGCCGTGCAACTGCGAAAAGAAATAGTTAATAATTGTGTAATACCTGATTATAAATTACGAGATGACGAATAAATATATAAAAACTGGTCGTCCTAGTCACCGATCATTATAATGCATTAAGCGCGTAGAGAACTTGTCCGATGATTATCAGTCGGCCGCTAATTATCTAAATTACAAGGATCTCTCGTAGCATCGAAGGATAACCGTATCTAATGACCAAGTGGATCAAATGCAACAAAGTGTCCAGTTGGCTCGCTATAGCAAGCACCACGGCAAGTGTCACGCGAGCGCCTTATTTAATAGAAGTCGGTCTGTGTCCGTCGAGAGGTCCGCCGCGCGCGCGATTCCTTTGGAAGAGCAGCGACCGTCGCGACGGGGAGAAGCGCACGCTCCCGACCGCTCATTAAAGTGGCATTCACAAGCTCGTATCGCGTCTCTGGAAACGCCCAATCACGTAGTTGAATACATTATACGACTGTTATCCGCCGTGCAACTGCGCGCGAGAACGTGCAACCAATGCAGATCCTCTTTGGTCAATGCGAGAGAGACCTCTCGCTCGGCGCACAGAATCCCGTCTATTATACCGCCAGATCGGGAAACTCTCTGTCACGAGATGAGTCTATATATAATACTTACAAAGGGAAAATCTTATAATTCTATAGCTTTCGGATTAAACTTGTACCTGTATAACTGCTATTACCTATTTTTAATATTTTTAATAGAACTACTTCTTATTTCTGAATTATTCTTTGTTTGATTTCTATTCGAGATTTCCTTAAACATCGAGTATTGATGGTTTCTATCGTATATTACAAGCTGTTATAATTTAAGGGACTTTCCGGATTACTCTTCAGATATGTAAACGAATAATAAAATCTTATCTTTCATTTAATTTTAAATAAACTTTACTTTGGATTTCTAATTTGAAAATTAATTATAAAGATATATATATAGATTATTGATAATTTGTGACAAATAATGATGAATCCTCGAAATTTTCGAAGAATACACATATAGAATAGCTTATTTTATATGGAAAATTTGTCTTACAAATTTATTATGCACGCATAACAGAAAGATTATAATACTGAAGTGTCCATGAATTACGTCACATATTTGCACGTTGCGGTACGATGATCAATTTCGTCTCTCTTTCTCTCTCTTTTATCTATCCTTCGCTCTCTCATTTTTATAACTATCATGCGGAGGAGTCTATTACGCAGTTTGACGTAATAAGCCAAGCTATTTTCGAATGCTGATGGGATGTAATCGAGCGGTAGATGTGTTATATATATTCAAAAAAATATGTATGTCTCATAGTTTACAATGTAAGACAAATATATGTATATATTTCGCAATTTATATATAAGTTAATAAATTTTTGCGATATGATATTGTCTACATGATAACAGATATAGTGCTATAATAATATATAATGTATAAATAATATACTATAACACATTATATATATACTTTGTAATTTCGTTATTCATGTCAACTTTGTTCATTTAATGTTTCTGCATTTGTAACGATACACATTTTTTATTCTTCATTATAGTAATGTAATCATTAATCTTCTACTTTGATTAAGGCTTGCCTGTATCATGCATCTTTATTCTAGCATAATAAATTACGAAAACAACCAGCTTACTATCAAGTTCAATGGAATGTAGTGGAAAAATACAAGTATTCATTAAGACAGCAATAATGAAATGTGCATTATTATATATTGTGTATATTACAAAAAAAGATCATTTGCATTATAAAATTGCAAGTTCATCGATGATTACGAGACGAGATAAAAAGCAACACTCGATCTTTAAATCTTCTCGTGTTTCTTTCCTTTGATCTCTAATTTTCGATTAATTTTTAATCTTTTCTTTTTTATCATTTTTTATCAATAAAAATAACAATTTTTCCTTAACACGTATATAAGAAGTACATTCGATGAAAAAATATTACAAGAATAATATTATAAAAGAGAATTGAATCCCCAAATTGATTAGAAAGTTTATAAATGATAGAGATATATCTTTATCAATATTAGATAAGAGTGGATAGGTAGATACTTATCTATTTTTTTTTAGATTAATAAAAAAAAAATAAAAAATTCTACAGTTTCTATATCTCTCTTGAAAATAAACGCAGCATATCACTTTCATGAAATATGTCTCTAAAAAGTTGTAGGAAAGAAGTGTAATAGAAACTGATTTTAATATGACAGAAAAATAGCAATAGAAAAAGTTTTATAGAAAATGCTATTTACTATATACAGATGCTAATTGAAACATAATAACGTGAATGATCACTAAAGATAAATATGACATTGTCGAGTCATGATAATCAACTTCCTCTCTCTTTATCTTGTTTCTTTCTTCTATATATATCATATGGAGGAATTCGTTGCGTAATTTGATGCAACGCGCGATGCAATTTTTCTGATGTTGGTTCAATGGAACCAAATAAATGTAGGACGCAAAAATATATCGAAATATATATGTATGTTAACAAATTATTGAAATATATATTCTATAATATTTTTAATATGTATGTTACACACACATAATTTTTTTAACTCGTTTATTAGTGTTAATTTTTTGTATATAAAATTTTTTTTTATATATAATAATGATACATTTGGTCACAATGTGTATGTTAAGTAGCCATTAATTTTAGCTCTTTTTAATAATACTTGTCCGTATAATATATTTTTAATAACATATTTTTATTTTAATATATGTAACAACTTGCGAAAATATTTTTTGCGAAATGTAACGGAATATTGTAAAGAAGTGCAAATAATTTTCACGAAAGTAATAATTATGCCAATGTCTAAAAGAATATAATTGTTGTTACAAATTGAACTATAATTACGATACCAGATAAAAAATAACATTTGATCTTTAAATTTTAATCTTTTTATGCTCGCTCCTTTATCGGTCTCTCAGTAATATACGAGAAATAAAAATAATTCTGTTTTTAGCACATCAAAAATATTTCTGATGCAATATGATGCCATTTTTTGAACTTGTAGCAACATAAATCTTCTTATCTCAAAAATAAGGAAGAAATGTCCTTTATGTTCATTTTGGTTTTGGTGTTTTCAATTTTATCTGAAATTTAATTAAAGATATATAAAGCTACATCTATATAAGATTTTCTAATTCTTACATATATTTCTATTAAGATTATTTTATTTTATAGAATCAATATTTTAAATCTCTAAGATTATTTTGAAAATATTAGCGATTATTTTTAAAATCTGAAATATCTCCAAGACTTCTTTTTATTTCATAGTATCAATATTAAATTATTTATAATATAAAAAATATACTTGAATACAAAATTGTTATATCTTAAGATTGTCAATCACACATATATTTTGTATGAAAACTTCAAGTAAAAATTAAAAATAATTTTCTTTTAAATTAATATCACCGGTAAACAAAATACCAAGAAATATTTTTTATATTGAAAAAATTCAGTAATTTTCAAATTTTCAAAATGTAATAATTAAAAATATTGATGAAATTTTCTTACAGCTGATGTGGTGTCTCATTGACTGCATTAGTAGCAATAATGCAATGAATATTTTTCCTTGGTGATACACCCAACCAGAAGCCGCCATCGGGCCGCGGATTGAAGCCATCCTTGGAAAGCTTGAGCGGCATCGATGTCTTCTTGCAAGGCTTGAGATCGCAACGTGCCAATAGATGAAACAGCAAAACTTTCGTCTCCATTAAAGCGAATCTATTACCTATGCACATTCTGGGCCCCAGTCCGAAGGGTAGATAGGCTCCGCAGTTGAGACTCTCTTTTTTTCGTTCACCAAGAAACCGTTCGGGATCGAACTTTTCCGGCTCTTCAAAGTACTGCGGATCTTGATGAAGTCCATAAATCGGTATCCATATGCCTTCTCCTTTTTTTATAGTAAAAGGCTTCGTCCCTGGCAATGTCGGAGGCAACTCAAATGATTTTACGCATATTCTGTCTAATGATGGAATCGGATACATTCTGAGAGCTTCGCTAATCACGGCATCCAAGTATTCCATGTTATTAACTATTTCGTATGGTGCTAATCCATTTGACTCTTCCAACACCTTATCAATCTCATCTTGAAGTTTTTTTTGTATTTGCGCATTCACCGCGATCTCGTGAGCGGCAAAGCACATCAAGGTCGAAGTGCTATCGAAGCCGCCAAAGAAGAAAATAAACGCTTGAGATACCATATCCTCGATAGACAGTTTTGGTTTGCCCTCTTTACCCCTAGTCTCCATCATTAATTGCAGCATGTCTGGACGGACGATACCATTCTCGTCCCTTGTTTTTATGGTGTCTTCTACGAGATCTCGAAAGAAATTCGCTATTTTGTCACGAATAATTCTTAATTGAAGTATTTTTGCCAGCCAAGGAAAGCTTCTATAGATGTACAACTTTATAAGGGTGATTCTGCCGAAAGTGGTCGCCTCCTTGCCGTAAACGTAGAATTCATTGTTCGGGTTTCTCATAGAATCAACACTAATACCAAAAGCGCAAGTAGCTATTACGTCATTTGTGTATCTCGTAAAGGCGTCTTTTATTTCCATCATCCTCTTTTCTGTTGGCATTTGCGCCAAATAATTGCTAAATTCGGCGGCGCATTTCGACATCAGTTTAAACATACTTTTCATCTTGCTGGACGTGAAAGCTGGACTCAGTAAAGGCCGTATTTGTCGCCATCTCTCTCCTTTAAGGGAAAACAGATTTTTGCCGAATAATGGATCTTGATGTTCCTCGATGAAAGTGCGATGATCCGGAAACAGGTCGAAGTTTTTCAGCGCGATAGATTTAATAAGATCGGGATCGCGAATCACTATAATTGGAGTTGTCATATCAAACATGCCGACGTACTTGGCTTCAGGATGTAAATCGTACATATTTTTCGCAACATCAAATAAATTTTCACGACGGAAGATAATTCCTGCCATATTCCCGAGTATGGGAAAAGGCGTTTTATACGGTATGCCACGTTTCTTGAAAAAGTTCACATTTTTGAAGATGTAATAATAGAGGCCTAGAGCGCCCGCTATCACCGTCAGAGCGATTAAGTATACCATGTTGAAAAAAGAAATCGCTTTATTAAATTAGTATACACATATTATGTAGTTCTGAATATAATCCAACTTTTGCACTTTATCAAATATCTTTTTTTTTCTTATGCAATTAAATGCGGAGACAACTTTACGCGTCGAGATTCGACGATCGACTGCTGCTACATCGAAATGATGTTTCATATATATACGTTCACAACGTTTACGTGATCATCATTGCTTACGCAAGAGCAGTTACCGGCAGTATCCTGACAAATTAAGATATCTAACTCAGATATCTCCGTCGTTGTTGATACAATTTGATTAGATTGAGATAAAATGTATTGGATTGGCAGTATCATCTTTCATATTTTTAAATATATTTTTGCTTTTTGCACATTGCTAATGTTTAACGTGAATAATATCGATCAACAATTAGTCAACAGAAAGATGACAAGATTGCGTATTACTAGAATAACTATTTCCGACGATCTTGAACATATGTATCATTAATCAATGATCAACGATGGAGCGAATAAAACATTTTCTTTATAATCAGGATTACTGGCGTCGCTAGAATGATTTGCAAAATCGCCGCACGATCTCGTCTCTCATCTCTATTGTCGAATCATGATGATCGACTTCCTCTTTCTTTCTTTTGTTTCTTTCTTGTATGATTGTATGTGTATTATATGGAGGAATTCGTTGCATAATTTGATGCAACGCGCCAAGATTTTTTCTAATGTTGGTTCAATGGAATCAAATAAATGTAGGACTCAAAAATATGTCGAAATATATATGTATGTTAACAAATTGTTGAAATATATATACTATAATTATATTTCTAATATGTATGTTACACACACATAATTTTTTTAACTTGTTTATTAATGTGTTAATTTTTTATATTGGGTCGAACGGAAAGTTCGTGCCGTTTTTTCGGTCTTCATCTGTTAGCAAAAAATGGCACAAACTTTCCGTTCAACCCAATATAAAATGTTTTTTTATATATAATAATGATATATTTGATCATATTGTATATGTTAATTAGCCATTAATTTTAGCTATTTTTAATAATACTTGTCTGTATAATATATTTTTAATCATATATAGTTTTATTTTAATACATGTAACAACTTGCAAAAAAACTTTTTGCAAAATGTAACGGAATATTGTGAAAAAGTGCAAATAATTTTTACGCCAATAATAATCATGCCAATGTCTATACTAAAAGAATATAATTGTTGTTACAAATTGAACTATAATTACGATACCAGATAAAAAATTGCATTTAATCTTTAAATTTTAATCTTTTTATGCTCGCTCCTTTATCGGTCTCTCAGCAATATGTAAGAAATAAAAACAATTTTGTTTTTAGCACATCAAGAATATTTCTGATGCAATATGATGCCATTTTTTGAACTTGCAACAACACAAATCTTCTTATCTCAAAAATAAGGAAGAAATGTCCTTTATGTTTATTTTGGTTTTGGTGTTTCCAATTTTATCTGAAATTTAAAAAAAATATATAGAGTTACTATCTAGGATTTTCTTATTCTTACATATATTTCTATTAAGATTATTTTATTTTATAGAATCAATATTTTAAATCTCTAAGATTATTTTAAAAATATTAGCGATTATTTTAAAAATCTAAGATATCTCCAAGACTATTTTTTGTTACATAGTATCAATATTAAATTATTTATAATATGAAAAATATACTTGAATACTAAATTTTTATATCTTAAGATTGTCAATTACATATATTTTGTATGAAAACTTTAAAAAAGTAACAACTAATAATAATTCTTTAAAAATTAATATCACTAGTAAACAAAATAGCAAGAAATATTTTTTATATTGAAAAAATTCATTAATTTCCAAATTTTCAAAATGTAATTAAAAATATTGATGAAATTTTCTTACAGCTGATGTGATGTCCCATTGACTGCATTAGTTGCAATAGTGTGATGAATATTTTTTCTTGGTGATATATTCAACCAGAAGCCGCCTTCGGGCCGCATATTGAAGCCATCCTTGGAGATCTTGAGTGGTATCGATGTCTTCTCGCAAGGTTTGAGATCACAACGTGCCAATAGATGAAATAGCAAAACTTTCGTCTCCATTAAAGCGAATCTATTACCTATGCACATTCTGGGCCCCAGTCCGAAGGGTAGATAGGCTCCGCAGTTGAGACTCTCTTTTTTTCGTTCACCAAGAAACCGTTCGGGATCGAACTTTTCCGGCTCTTCAAAGTACTGCGGATCTTGATGAAGTCCATAAATCGGTATCCATATGCCTTCTCCTTTTTTTATAGTAAAAGGCTTCGTCCCTGGCAATGTCGGGGGCAACTCAAATGATTTCACGCATACTCTATCTAATGCTGGAGCAACCGGGTACATTCTGAGAGCTTCGTTAATCACAGCGTCCAAGTATTCCATGTTATTAACTATTTCGTATGGTGCTAATCCATTTGACTCTTCCAAGACCTTATCAATCTCATCTTGAAGTTTTTTTTGTATTTGTTCATTCACCGCGATCTCGTGAGCGGCAAAGCACATTAGCGTCGAAGTGGTATCGAAGCCGCCAAAGAAGAAAATGAACGCTTGAGATACCATATCCTCGATAGACAGTTTTGGTTTGCCCTCTTTACCCCTAGTCTCCATCATTAATTGCAGCATGTCTGGACGGACGATACCATTCTCGTCCCTTGTTTTTATGGTGTCTTCTACGAGATCTCGAAAGAAATTCGCTATTTTGTCACGAATAATTCGTAAGTTAAATATTTTTGCTATCCAAGGCAAGCTTCTAAAGATATACATCTTTATTAAAGCGATACTGTTGAAAGTGGTCGCTTCCCTGCCGTAAACGTAAAATTCATTATTCGGGTTTCTCATAGAATCAACACTAATACCAAAAGCGCAAGTAGCTATTACGTCATTTGTGTATCTCGTAAAGGCGTCTTTTATTTCCATCATCCTCTTTTCTGTTGGCATTTGCGACAAGTAATTGCTAAATTCGATGGCGCAATTCGACATCAGTTTAAACATACTTTTCATTTTGCTGGACGTAAAAGCTGGACTCAGTAAAGGCCGTACTTGTCGCCATCTCTCTCCTTTAAGGGAAAACAGATTTTTGCCGAATAATGGATCTTGATGTTCCTCGATGAAAGTGCGATGATCCGGAAACAGGTCGAAGTTTTTCAGCGCGATAGATTTAATAAGATCGGGATCGCGAATCACTATAATTGGAGTTGTCATATCAAACATGCCGACGTACTTGGCTTCAGGATGTAAATCGTACATATTTTTTACAAGATCAAGTACATTTTCACGACGGAAAATTGTTCCTGCCATATTACCGAGTATGGGAAAAGGCGTTTTATGCGGTATGCCATGTTTCTTGAAAAAGTTCACATTTTTGAAGATATAATAATAGAGGCCTAGAGCGCCCGCTATCACTGTCAGAGCGATTACGTATACCATGTTGAAAAAAGAAATTGCTTTATTAAATTAGTATACACATATTATGTAGTCCTGAATATAATCCAACTTTTACACTTTATCAAATATCTTTTTTTTTTTTTTCTTATGCAATTAATAGCGAAGATAGTATGCGGAGACAACTTTACGCGTCGAGATTCGACGATCGACTGCTGCTACATCGAAATGATGTTTCTTATATATACGTTCACAACGTTCACGTGATCATCATTGCTTACGCAAGAGCAGTTACCGGCAGTATCCCGACAAATTAAGATATCTAACTCAGATATCTCCGTCGTTGTTGATACAATTTGTTTAGATTGAGATAAAATATATTGGATTGGCAGTATCATCTTTCATATTTTTAAATATATTTTTGCTTTTTGCACATTGCTAATGTTTAACGTGATTATCGTGATTTACGCCGATCAACAGTTGGTCAATGGAAAGATGACAAGATTGCTTATTAGAATAACTATTTCCGACGATCTTGAACACGTGTATGATTAATCATTGATCAATGATGGAGGGAATAAAAGATTTTTTTTTTTATAATCAAGATTACTGGCGTCGATAGAATGATTTGCAAAATCGCCACACGACCTCGTCTCTCATAAACCTCTTTATCATGTTTACTTTATTTATTTTATAAGTTTATACGTATATAATATATTGTCTATTGATATAATATAAAATATGCCCGTGGTCTCCCATTTTCGTAGGTTTTGAATAGCTTTCAATATTCGTATTCAGTATAAAGATTAACTTACAACTAAGGTACTTAATTTGTATTTGTGAGCGGTTGTGTAGATTATCGTTTCTCCCTTGGCACAATGCTCAACCAAAAACCGCCTTCGGCCCGCATCGAAAATCCACCCTTTTTTAGTTTCAACGGTATCGGAGTTTTCTCGCATGGCTTTAAATCACAACGAGCCAATAGATGAAATAGCATAACTTTCGTCTCCAGCAACGCAAATCTGTTACCGATGCACATTCTTGGTCCTAATCCGAATGGATAATAAGCATTGAGATTACACTCGCTCCCTCTGTTTTCATCCAGGAATCTCTCAGGCTTGAATTTCTCCGGCTCCGGAAAGTACTTGGGATCGTGCTGGAGGCCGTAAAAAGAGATCCAGATTAACATTCCTGCCTTCACGAGAAATGGTTTCGCATCTGGCAATGTAGCGGGCAACTCAAAGTCTTTCGTGCACACCCTATCCGTCATCAATTGCACCGGATACATTCTAAGAGTCTCGTTAATCGTAGCATTGAGATACGCCATTCCGTTGATTGTCTCGTAGGATGGTTGACCGTTCGTATCTTCCAAAATCTTATCGATTTCATTTTGCAGTTTCTCCTGGACATGTGGATTGACGGTAATCTCGTGCGCTAAGAAACTCATCAAGGTCGAGCTACTGTCGAAACCAGCGAAGAAAAAGATGAACGCCTGCGATGTCATGTCCAGAATGGTTAGTTCTCTCCCAGGCTCTCTTTTTCCTCTACTATCCATCATCAGCTGGAGCATGTCCGGTCGAATGATATTTTTCTCATCTCTGATCTTTATGGTGTCAGCTATCAGATTTATAAAGAATGCGTTGGTACGTTCATTTATCATCTTAAGATTTAACAGACGCATGAGCCACGGCATGTGTTGGTACAGCAGGATTTTTATAAGAGCGATCTTGTTAAAATTTGTCGCTTTTGTGCCGAACGTGTAGAAATCGTTGCCCGGGTCTCTCATCGAATCCACGCTAATGCCAAAAGCACACGTGGCGATCACATCGGCAGTGTATCTCGAGAAAATGTCCTTCATTTCCATAATGCGTTTCTCAGACGGCACTTTTACCAAATACTCCGAAAAATTTACGGCACACTCGGACATCAATTGAAACATAGCTCTCATTTTGCTAGACGTAAAAGAAGGACTCAAAAGCGTCCTGACGTCACGCCATTGATCTCCGCGAAGTGCGAGCAGATTTTTTCCGAAAAGCGGATCTTGGGCATCGCTGCCGAAGAATATGTGATCTTGAAACGAGTCGAAATTTTTGATACCGATAGACTTGATCAATTCGAGATCACGTAACACGACGACCAATTGCGAGAAATTAAAGAAACCAATATACTTAGCATCGGGATGAAAATTGTATATTTCTTTATTTACCGCGGCAAAACTTTTTGGACGTACAAATATTTCCCAACATCTTTCTAACACGAACGGCGGCCTTTTACATGGAATCCCGTGCTGCTGAAAAACGTTCGATCGTTTGCGGGACGAGAAATAATAATAAACAGTGAGTACGCCGGCTAATATCGATAAGACTATCGTCCAGTATTCCATAATAAACTAACTTAATCGAGATACTCGATTGTTCCTTTCGTCCTGGAATAAAGTCAAATATTAGTGTAAAATGAAAATTTGTGTCAATATCAATGTTCGCGATTGTGTGCGAAATACCCTCAAGTTATAATCCAATGCAATATGTTAAGCGCGATTGTTCTGTCTAGTCAAAGCGATCTGCCCACTTGGAATCCTCATGCACGACTACTCGTAACGATGCGTTGCTGTCGCTCGCTAAATGGCTCGTTATGTCATGCTTTATGACGTCATACGATATTTTCACATCAGACTTAATATCTTTATATTTTATAATGTGTGATACGTGTATCATTTTAAACAAGATATGTTTAATTCATATGAAGTTTGTTTCCAATAGATAAGAGTATATCGTTAAAAGAAGTTGTTTACGATATAAATATTTAAATACTTAATATTCGCGATATAAATATTTAAAAATATAAAATAGCTAATGAGTGAATGACACACAAATATCATTTAATTTGATTGGAAGCTTTGTATTGTCTAATCTGCGGTAGCTCTTGTATATAGGCAACGATGTTTTTCTATTACGCAACGGCCTTGAGCCTTGTCATCAACGAGAAATTGTCATAGCGGTTAAACGATACGCACCGCGTGACGATTCATGAGTCAGATCAAAGTTGCAAATACTACGCAGAAATAAACTTAAGTAGGTTCGCTTATATATCGACAAATAACCGATCGAGCAATGTCTATATCATCTTGTACGCAGATGGCGTAAACTTCTTTGTACGTAGTTATCGCTCGCGATCCCTAAGAATCTATTTCTCTACGTGTGCAGTATCCTAAATTAGATTTTTCTTTGTCGCCACATGCCGATATATAGTACTGTTGATCATTGCATCGCTTCGTTTCCCGCCCTCCCATCGCGCTACAAAATATATGCATAAAATCTTTGTCGTCTTCAATTTCCCGTTTCTTTTCTCTCGCTGCTTGTCAGCATTGTATTTGCTCCAGCATCGTTTTTGTAAAATACATTGAACGATCTTTATGTTCATCTGTCGCAAATTATTAAGTACGCGAGATTAATCGCCATCGATACTGCGATTGATTTCGTATCGATGCGAATCATGTTCAAAACCGCATCGTTCGCTAATCATCGACTATAGTTGCGCTAAAATCTCAATGCTATCATCTCTAACGCTAAGCTACATATCTCTCCTCGTGATCGAACACGTGACATTTGCGTAATCGAGTGAGCGTATAGAAATATATACCGCTTTGTAACCCTAAAACTAGATACTCTCAAAGTTTCTCTCTCGTCATAGTCATCCCGTGCTCGTCATTTTATGTGTTGACAAAATAAATGTCCGATTTCCAGCCTAGGATCCATCGATACCGTCGCTATTTAGTCGCGACCGAACACGTAAGCCATCCGGCTCGCGTAATCAGATCACCTTCCGCGCTACGTAAATTACTGTAATTAGCAACGTGCGTCTAACCCGTCTGCGAAATCAGGATATTCCCGGTGTCCGCTGCAATTTCATCCGTTGTTATCGTTACGCTCTAATCACCATGAGCGTTCCATTACGCCCCGGTTGATTAATCTACCCGACGCTACACTCACGTGAGAAAAAATAGAGAGAAAGGATTTTTACGTAAAAAAAAAAAAAAAAAAAAAAAAGAAAAAGATGCACTACTCATTTACACGATAATTCGCTTGATTTTTAATATCGATATTCGGGAACCTGTTCCCGAATCGTGCATATCTGAGAATTAATCCCGAGGATGCTCCAAACATTGCGAAATGGTATTATCCGTACGGTCGGAGATTATGAATTTATTCTCATATGGTATATACGCGCTATTCGGTACGAAATGTGCCTTTGACGCAAACTGATTTACCGCGTTTATATATACATACATAGATTTATATACAAAATTGTGCATTATTCGTGAGCTTATTACCACCCTCAGCTGCAATAAGCAATCGAAATATTCACGGATAAATATTTCACACTGTAAATTTTTTAAAGGTCGGAGGATAAGCATTAATAGAATTAAAAGAAACGTAATCTCGCGCCGCTCTCCGTATTTGTCGGATATTTTTTTGCACGACGGAAAAATGAAACGTGTGCTTGAGTTAAACGTCTCTCTTCGTGGAAAAAACTCGCGAGTGAAGAAATTTTCTTATTTGATCTTGACTGAACCACACCTGAAATACATTTCATTTCCGTAAAAAAATTAAAACATATATGGAAAGAGTAGTTTTTTTCATTTTTCGCAAAACGCATAATCTCCCATCAATATATAAAGATTTTAATTTTCTATAACTTTTCTGACTTTCTAATCACTAATCTTAATTAAAATGTAGATTTCGTAGTTAGATGATAAAAGTGTTCGATAAAAAAAAATGACCATTAGAACGTTAATATAGTATGTAGGACGCAAATCAGATCCATCATTTGAGACATTTAACACGAAAAAATTGCGGAAAGGCGAGAGATGTCTGTCTATCTGTCTGTCTGTTTCGAAATCAGACTTGCAACCTGGTGGGAAACAAGATTTCGACCGAAAGTTTGGTCTATCTAGCGCGCAAGAGTAAGAAAGAGAGAGGAACATAGAATGGGAATGGGAGAGGATGCAGGGGGTTATAGGGGAAAAGGAGAGAGAGAGAGAGAGAGAGAGGGAGAGAGAGAGAAAGAGAGGGGACCGGCGGAACAAAATTCATTTGGCCAAATTAAACAGAGTTTAGCAATTTGCGCTTAATCCATTTGTCGGGGATCCGCCGTCCGTCAGTCCGTCCGTCTGCCTTTACTTCAACCCTCTCTCTTTACCTCCTCCCTTCCTTATCCTTTTCCGCGACCCCTATCGCGCACTCCCTTCTTCTGGCTCTTCGTTCTATCTATTTTACGGATACCTCGATCTCTTCGCCTTTCGAAGCTGCACGTATAGGTTTTATTTTAATTTCTATTTCTCCAAGAACTCTCTCAACATTAACTTTAAAATCATTTTTCATATATAACAACAGTATTCTATTGCGTTATTAACGTAAACATGTATCTAGATTTTAAATATACATATGCACACGCACATATTAATTAATATGTCGTACGAGACATTGCGATAAAAAAGCAGCGAGCTAAAACGTGTTACGCTTTGCTCGTTTATGTATGCGAGACACGACGTCATGTGTTTCCTTTTATTCGCTTAGTATTCAAGCCGTCTTTTTTTGCGCGCATGTTGAACGCGCGCGATACATCTTATACAGAGAATGATCTCAAATTTTACATCAGCCTGAACTCTATCGAATCATAAATAATTTTCAACGCAGGTAAAAATGATAATTTTTTTTTTTTTTTTTTTAATACGACAATATATTTTCTTTTTTTCATCGCTAATCTGAAAAACTGAACGCTTGATGAGAGATCAAAAGTTATTAGGCGAACTAATTATTTAGATTATACACACAAAAAATTGATATTTATGTGGGTTGGTAATTATTTATGACTCAATCCACTAAATTTACTCAATCTAGAATTATGCATGAGAAATATGATGTGAGGGATATGATCCGAGTTTAACCTTTTATACGGTTATCGCGCAACATCTCATTTGCGGAAACGCCTACTTTCCCTCTTTCTCTCTCTCTCTTTCTCTCTCCTCAATTATTACACCCTAGCATTACGCCGTTCTCTACCGCCTTTCGCCTTGCACGTTACACGTTCTCTTCGGCACTTGGATCTTATTATCAGGGAATTGTTTCCGTCCTCCGAAGCTCCGGCATCGCCGTCGAGCTTCCTCCTCCTCCTCCTTCTCGCATCCAACAAGAACAACGAATCCAACCTAAGTGTATTGGCAGTTGTGTCCACGTTTTATTTCCATTCAATCGGGTGAACACCTTTAAGATCACTTTCCCGTAAACCGCTAGAGTGCTCCGCGCTAGGATATTCCTGGTTCCTGCTCCCGCGACAACAACCGTGATCCGTGGACCAGCGTTTAACGCCGATGTCTAGCGCTCGCACCAAATGGTAGCGCTTGCTCTCAACATTCTTTAGCATTCTCTTCTTGCGCTTACCTTGCGTGCGCTTTCTTTATCGGCTTTCATTTGTGCATTTCTTTCGAGCACCCTGCGCTAACATTCTTCGAATACCGTAAATAGTAAGAATGCCACGTTGAATAAATAGCTATTAATTATCGTGGCAATATTTATTTTAAAATTGCGTTATATCGCTCACTCGTGACGTCGCGTCGGCTATAATAAAGCACGTTTTGCAAGATGTCTGAATTGCCAAGAAAGAGGGAGAGAGAGAGAGAGAGAGAGAGATTGAATCGAGTTGACGAATCGCATTCTAATGCCGTTACGCGTAACACCTACTAATTTCCGAGCTCCTCTGGAAATGAACCACTTCCCTCCTTCAGATAGGCAAAGGTTAATATAGTTTACGAACCAAATACGGAGTAATCATATTTGCCTTTATATACGCGGATGGCAGACGTTGACGCAGTGGTTAACCGTTCCACGCCGTCGAATTCACCGCTAAGCACCGTCTCTCTTTTCATCGTTTCTACTACCATACACTCGCTAGTTTCGCTCTTCAAATCAGAGATGAAACGCTCGCCTTTACATATAACGTGGACACTTGGACGTACGAAGCGTCAAGTGTGCAGACTTTCTACAGGCGCTCAAGTTTGCATTTATCTGATGAAAGCAAGTTTCGAATTGAACGCCTGTTGGCCGATATCGCGCGGATCCGTACGTGCCAAGATTCCTTTTAAGATCTGCTTTAATATTTCGATTCGATCGCGATCAAATCTGGGTCGCATCTCGCGGATGGCAAGTAATAAAAGCCGCAGGAATAAAATAATAGTGTCATGCTGTTCAATTTATCGCGTCGTACATCTAAGACAGTTTCGGGATACTAACACTTCCTTTTTTTCTTTCCTCCGTCAGTACGTATAAACCGCGATGGGTCTCGCGCGTAAAACTAATGGAATATGGGTGTACCGGCACCAAAGTCGCACGGAATGAACTCGCATACACTCGAAGATCGTTGCGTACGATCGCATTGCGGTACCACCTATACGTGGCACGAATTTAAGTATCCGTGAGAAAATGGATACTAAAACGCGCGAATATATATACACGCGCGGCTAAAGCAGACGAGGTGAATATTATTGCCGACTTCCGGACCTCCTCGTAATACTTTGCTTCACGAGCTTAAAATCTGCCGCCTCGATATATGTGTATATCCGCTCTCTCTTTCTCTCTCTCCTCTCATGATTTATTTTATCGAGTTATTTAATCGCGCATTCATTGCGCATCAATGCCCTCACCTCACGTACACGCTCGCTTAAATCCCTGTTTCTGTGACATCCATAATTCCTCATATAATTCCTAGATTACTATATATTCTTTTGCGCGGAACGCGTTGGTATCTAAAGTATCAGAAATATTCAGATAGGTCGCGCAAAGCGGATTACACAGGCACGACGGATTGATGTTAGATTTTTTTTTGCAATAAACATGCGTGTATGTGCGTGTATGCTTTGAAACGAATGATGCGCCAATCAAGTATCATCGCGATTCTCTCGTCTGTGTGGTATCATCGGCTCGAGCCCTCAAGAAAGAAGACGACGGACGCGCTTCTTCGTAGGTCAGGTTGGCGACGCGTATTCTTGGGGAATTAACACACATTTGCGATGTTATTGCTTGAGAATACACGTATTTGGCCTGGCCGGTCACGTCACGCAAGACAGCGATTATTCGTCCGACTTTAGATTCCGCACGAGTCAACATTGAAACAACACTCTCTGTTGCGAATAAACGATGAAAACGAATTATGCGCTCAACGTATAATATAGATACATCATATGATATGTTAATACTATTGTAAAAATGAAATGATTATTTAAAAAGTGGATTTAATTTTTTTTTTTTCGTCGAGGAAAAGGCGGAAAGCTCGATCGATCCATCCAGACGAGATCTTCGTCCTTACGAGATAGGGATACCTTGATAGCGGTGTTAACGCGTGCTCTTGTCGGATATTCTCGACGGTTAAATTGCTTTCGTCTGAATAGATCGAGAAGTATGAAACCCGCGATTAGCTCGTTCTTTTAAAGAGTACATACGCTATAAAGCTTCCTATCATCGATATCAAGAGTTTGAAATTTAGTACAATCGATTTTTTTAAAAAAAGTTTTTTTTTTTTTTTTTTTTTTTTTTTTTTTTTTTTATCGAAAAACCGCATTCTTTCGCTCGATATAACCATCATATATGTATGTTGCGAATATTAAGTTTTTCAATGTACGGATAATGAAACTTATGTTGCACGCAAATATTTACATAAAATTTCTTGGATTATGAGTACGTCAAAACGTACCGCGCGCAAATGAATCTTGGAATTTAATGTGAACGATTTTACGTCAACGAGACGATTAAATTTTCCATAACGCAGATTTCTAAAAAATATTGCAATAAATTCAGAGAATAGTTCGCGCAAGACTTGCTTGCTTTTGACAGTACGCAAGGACATGACTTTTCTTAGCTCGCGCGAAAGAGTGATCCACAAAACTAGATGCGGTTCAGAGAAAGTCCACACTCGAAAAAGTCCACACAATCACTGTAAAACCAGTCTCATTTTGTAAAAAAAAAAAAATTTACAATAATTTCATATATATTTAAGCTTTCTTTATGTATATAAATGTATTACTCCAATATGATATCGTACAGAATGAGATAAAGTGATAATTTGTCTCTAGCAGAATAGAAAGAGCGTAATCTTTTGTATGAAAACCGCTCATCCATGATTGCTTGTCGGTACGTCGCCAAAGATTAACGTTATTAACGAGAATTTGTCGTTCTTTGTGCTGCGTCATCAAATTAGATTTATTGAACAAAAATAGAGAATCCAACTCTTTCTCCCTCTTTTTCTGTGTCTTTTTCCCGTTTTACTTTTTGGAGAGAAAAAATGTTATCCATGGTAACATTTCAACAATATGCCAATTAAATTGTATTGAATCTTTTACCGAAAATTCCTTTTGCGCGACTACATTTTCGACGGAACGAAGCTGTACATGGTTGCGTGCGATATATTTTCCCCAGCATTCTTCACTGTTATACCTTACAAAACAAATAATGGGTGCAATGTACCCATATTTACATTTCACAGAATGGGAATACGAAGAATGCAAGAGAGGCCGATTGATTTTTCGTATACCCGATTGTAATATGTATACACGCTTGTATTATTTTTTTATATTCTTAAAACTATGCAAAAACTATACAATATATTTCGGTTACTGATATATTAGCAGAGTACATTAATTGTATAATAAAAGATGTGAAAATTAAATGGCGTTTTTAATTAAAATTTGTCCATTTTCGATGCGTGCGATTTTGTCTCGAGAGTTCGCGATTCTTACACTGGCCTGCTCGAAATCGCGAGCTGACAAGGTACAAGATTCGCTGTGGAAGCAACGCTGAAGGGGGATTTACCCTAGGCGTGTAAATCACTCTTTAGCGCGGGCTTCGTTGAAAACTTAACAGGCCGAGTAATGAGCAGGCCGCTTTCCCGCCTTGCGGGCTACTCTACATTGGCGCCTCAGGAGTGCTTTTACTTAATGCTTTCGAGTTGTTCTCGAGAGACCTGCGTCGAGTATCCGATGTACATACATCTAAAGGCGTCGTGCTGATTACACGGAAAGACGGAAATTATGTCATCTCGCATAAATCGAAAACGTTGCGTCGCGCTCCGGTACAACAACCGGATTTAAATTTCCCCTTCCATACCCTTTTTATAATCTGGACGGAAAAAAATGTGTGTACTTTGCGCACACGAGGTATTTGAAGATTAAATCAGAATTTAATTTTATGTATATTGTCATAGACAATAACCATTCATCACCAAATGATTCCAACTGTAAATTAAGGAAAAATCAGGTCGAAGTTTGACGAAGAAAAAAATATACAAATAATCTCTCTAAAATTTTGATATTTTCGATGAAATATAAAGCAATTTCGTTAAGTATCATTGTCAAACTTTCAACTTGATCTTTCTTTAACAGAGGCAATTAACAATGATACGATTATCTTTAAATTGTTACTTAATGCTTTCGAGTTGTTCTCGAGAGACCTGCGTCGAGTATCCGATGTACATACATCTAAAGGCGTCGTGCTGATTACACGGAAAGACGGAAATTATGTCATCTCGCATAAATCGAAAACGTTGCGTCGCGCTCCGGTACAACAACCGGATTTAAATTTCCCCTTCCATACCCTTTTTATAATCTGGACGGAAAAAAATGTGTGTACTTTGCGCACACGAGGTATTTGAAGATTAAATCAGAATTTAATTTTATGTATATTGTCATAGACAATAACCATTCATCACCAAATGATTCCAACTGTAAATTAAGGAAAAATCAGGTCGAAGTTTGACGAAGAAAAAATTATACAAATAATCTCTCTAAAATTTTGATATTTTCGATATAAAGCAATTTCGTTAAGTATCATCGTCAAACTTTCAACTTGATCTTTCTTTAACAGAGGCAATTAACAATGATACGATTATCTTTAAATTGTTTTCTCCAATGTAATAATGAATGAAATGGAGAAAAAAATATTTTTCTGCTACAATCGACAATTCCTATGACTTTCCGACGAAAAGTATTCGAGATTTGATCAATTTTTGTTATTATACAATAATAGATACTGTCATTTTATTCGATACATATATCGGGTATCGGACGCAATGTGATTTTTCCAGATCAAATCAGCTGTTTTGCGACATTGCCAATTCCTGCATCACCAATAATTTCTTTGCTGCAATAATTTTGCTGTGATAACATAAATGTATCCCATTAAATAATTCTATCATTGAGAGATAAACATTCCATATTTGAAAACGTAGTGAGAATTTTTACCATCTAAAACATATTACGCACATATATATATATGTACGCTAACAGCAAAGATTTTTGATGATTAATCTTTGATTTTCGCTCATGCTTCATAAAACGTTTATCATCTTGCTTTTATCATTTATCAATGTTCTGATTACTTTATGACTTTCGAAATAAAATGTTTGATCTGCATTTTTTAAATTTTCAAAATTCAAACAATTGCGACTTATTTATATTTTATTAATCACTTATAATTAATTGTTTTAATTTCGAACAAACAAAGCATCTTATGAAACTTTGCTATTAAGATATTGTGACTTCGGTATAAGCATAAAATAATATTTATATCTCTGAATTTATACGATTTGATGCGTTTGAGTTTACGCAAGGATATCACTATATCATGGCGTAATGATAGAAATAATCTGGACCGCGGGGCGAAATTATAGTAGCGGCATATGTTGATTGTCAATGGTTTCGCACAGCTGACAAATCTCACGGATATATTCTCCTCAATAGGATCAAACGTACATATTAGAGAATACTGTGCTGTTAATGAGGAGTGATACATACCTAGAGCGTTCCAGAAGCTGCCTTCAAAGAGACGCAAACATAAAGCATATACATAGTTGACATATCTGTTGTATGTATATATTGTGTGTGTGTGTGTATATATATATACACACAGATATATAAAATACAGATTCTCTTAGACGCTGAAATATATATTATGGCCAAAATCTGTCGTTAAGATTTAGTTTGGAATTTTTCGGCAGTCCGTTGGAATTTTAAAAACACGGAATCTTGTAATAAAATGCGAAAAACCTGAAGAACGAAGGAGATTATTTTTGTTGTGTATGTCTTTAAATATTACATGTACGTGAAAAAGATGTAAGACGATTAGAGATTTTCTCACAGCAGATGCGTGGTACAGATATCATCATACGTGCTTGGGAAATAAACCAATTCCAGAAATGTGGCATATTAAACGCGAGTCTTAAACTCACATGAAAGGGTTAATTATGTTCGACTAGAGATATTAGGGTAGGCTAAACGTCGCGATATGCGTTGGAAACACCGAGAGAGAGATACGGCCTCCAACAGTACACATACAACAGATACAGATGAGTAGGACGCACGTGTGCGTGCGCGCATAGATGTTATAGGGATAGATCTTATTAGACACCCTCTAGTCCAAATCATCAAAGGGATCTAGGAGTAAAGCCCGATTAGCTTTGGCATCCTGTAGCATCGTAGGTAGGATATGGAGTTGATGTAAATGTTGTCGCGAGAGAGCAAATTGACGGTAGATAATGCTGTACAGGCTGCTTAGTTGGGCACTAACTAACTAAAGCTAAATAGATATAATCATAAGCGCGCAAATGGTCCACGTTGCGTTTGCGCGTGATATCGAATAATACTATATCTGTGTCTTTTAACTTTGTTTCTCCACGGAGAGATTACAGCATTTAATGATATTGACGGATTTCGAGATTTTTAATTATAGATTTTTATAAATCTATAATTTCTCATATTAAAAAAAAAGCAGATGGCATATATTATATATATATATACATATATATAGGC
This sequence comes from Formica exsecta, assembly GCF_003651465.1. Classification (NCBI taxonomy): domain Eukaryota; kingdom Metazoa; phylum Arthropoda; class Insecta; order Hymenoptera; family Formicidae; genus Formica; species Formica exsecta. The sequence goes on along the minus strand of NW_021849649.1, from coordinate 390,489 downwards.
ACGCATTTTATCGCGACAACTTTCGAGTCGATCGTATTCGATTAAGAAATGCGGGTATGAAAGCTCTTATGTGTTTTATGTCTCTTGGACTGTCTGCTATCGATCATATCAGATAATTCATTTTAAAAGCCTATACCGTCAGGTCATTCGTATGCACTTTTCGAAGTAATACGACGTTTACCAGATACACTTCGGGGGACGCTTGTGTGTACACTTCGTAAAGCGTCTTTTACATATTTATTACCTCACCTATACTACTACACGTCCCGCGGGGCGCATAGCGCTTTAAACGGCCGATCTTCTTTATACGTCTCATATTTATCTAGCGAACGGCGGGATAGATCGGTTGTGTAATACGAAATATACCGCGTGTGCGGCAAATTTTAAAACAATTATCCTAGTACAAAAGTAAAAAATAAAAATAACGGATTGATGAAAGAGAAGAGAATTGCCTCGTTATATTTTTTCTACACATTTAATCTTTCAACATTTTACTTTTTTATTACAAATTATATTGGTGCGCTACTCTTTAAAAAGATGAGACACGCTGTGTATTATTCAAGGAATCTATACAATTTGGAAATTACAGACTCGTACGCACGCTCGATTTTGCCGCCGATCGTTGTACGCGAGCGCATACCTTAACGGAAATATAATTTTATACTAACATCATTCCGGCACATTGATCTCGCTCAACCTTGGCCCCGGGCAAGACGGTACATTACTCCTATTACTGCGGTACGCAATAATGTCGGTACATACGAGTTGCCGCCGCCTCATTTAATAAGAGCAAGAAGTTCGTACGCGCGTACAAAGCCGGCTGTTTACTCCGGCGCCGCAGTGCAATTATAATTATAATGCCATTGTCGTTGCATTGCGGTGGTAAAAGGTGGGGTAGCCGCGGTATGCAGGGGTTGGAGGGACGGGAGGGGGACAACGGCGGTGAAAGCCGATGTCAAATTAGCAAATCAAATTTCGCCCGAAATTATTTCAGTACGAGCTGCTAAACACCCCGCGGCGAAACGAGAGACGACGATGACGACGACGTAGCACGTAGCTTTATGCGTATAGCGGAGAACGTAGCGAATTTAATTCCCATTCGTTCGGAAAGAAAATAAAGATCAACCGATAGCGATAGTAACGCGCGTGAGCGCGCGTGCGATCTTCTTCGTACCTTCATTACGGTAAATTTGCTCTAAGTCGCTTAATGAAGAGCTGTCGAGCTGTATACGCTGTATTCGCTACGTATCGAATCCCCAACTGATCTCTTATCAATTCCAAAGATCCTAAGGTCTCTCCGATCGCGGATATTTCTGGATCAATCGATTTTTTTTCTATCCGAGATATCTTAGGAAAAAAAAAAAGATCGATTTCTGTCTTTATCGCGCTTTAATTACGATTCGAGACGGCGCCAATCACTCTGTCGAAAATGCAGGCCTATTTACTTTCTGACACATGAGATTACGCCAGACCCGTATTACATCGATTACAAAGACGTTCATGAATATTTAAATAGGGTAGTGCAGTTCAATATTCTCTCACGCCGGCAGTCTGATGCGCCTGAATAGCTAATGCGCCTACAATTTTCGAACCGTCCACCTGGGTGATCGTAATGGGCGATCATAAAGTCTCCACGATTTAATACAGCTTCTCGTTTTTCTTCGTACACATTCCGAGATAAAATCCGTTTTTGCGCAAAAAGCGATGCGTTTGTGTCGACGCAAGTATCGATCTCTTTTAGGTTCAACTAATTATCGCCATCTTTAAATTATATTGATAATTATTAATTATTGTTGATCATTAAACGATAGGAATAATAATTAAGATTGTATCTTGATATTATGCGCGTACTTCGAATATTTCTTAAAAAACGCGAATAGCAGACAGTTTTTCCATCGTTAAATACGTTTTCCTTGTCATAAAGTACACGTATTTGTCTGGAAATCGATATATAGTTTGCTAACTCATTGCATTCATAATTCAGGCATCAACAGCCGCAAGTTCCATTCCGCAAAACCGAGGTTGCGAATTCTTGGCAAATATCAATTGAAACGCGGTCGTATCCAGCGGACGAAGTATTCAGAATATCTAACGAATTTGGTCCTATTATGATATAGATGTAGCGTGCACGTGTCAAGAATGACATTGCATTAGTAGCAATGGTTGCGGTGATAAATGTTCGATTCTTGCAACTGAGTACCATTCTTCAAAACATATATTCCAAATCATTACACACACTCGTAAGCCACTCATTATGGTCACAAGTTTTCACGATTCTCCATTATTAAAACAATGTAATAGCAGCATTTTTTTTTTTACAAAAAAACATGTTCTTTTACAAATATTTATATCATATAAGTTTCGGTGTAGCGCTTAGCATTGGCTCGTCTGTTCACTGCACACAATAAACTACAATGCAGTTGGTTTTTAATTACATCAAATAAGAAAAATTTCTTTCTTTCTCTCTCTCTCAATTGCCATAATATTTATATTTCCATAAATAATATATTAATTTATTATATATATATTGCAATCATAAGATTTATAATAAGCCAACAATTATTCTGTGATAATGCAAAACAATATACAGATCTATTTGTAGACAGATAAATAAATAAATTTTCTGGCAAATAGAAGTGGAGCTGTACTGAAATTATCTTCCCTGAGGGACAAGACAATCGTCTCTATACCAACTCCCAAGATAAACTCTTGGCACGTCTTCATTAGAGTTTTCTAGTCTATTTACGGGAGAAACTGAACTTCTCTTTATTGACGGGTCAGAAATAACACACGCACAGCTCTAACGTGACAGTCCTTACCGGCTATATTTAAGGGTATTAGTATCATCTGACTCTATTGAGATGATTTTGTTACGATTCGCTTCTACTCTCCAAATTCTGCATTAACATTTATACTTTGCGTATTGTTATTTTCTGTGCTAAATTTCTGTGACACCCATACTCAATTTTTTGGCACATCTTTGTCATAAAAGTCTCTTATCACTCGATTCAAATGCAAAAATACTCTCGGTAATGCTTTCATCATAACATATTGATCCGTATTTCGACCAAGTTTACGTTTAATAAATGCGTTTATTAAGTCAATAAAGACTTAGTCGGCTTTTTTAAATAATAATGCTTGATTTTAATAATTTTGCGCCGATATTATTCCGTTTTTTCTTTCCCTCCCCGCCTTTTTCTAGGAACTTTACATTAAAACTTGTAAAACTTTATAAAATGTATGGCTCGGGTATAGAAAATAATTTTTTTTTATTAAACAAACGATTGAAATTTAATTGGATAATATTTCTGAGAATATATTGAGACCCTCTTATTTCAAAATACCTTCACTGACCGAGGAAAACCGAACTTGCTTGATTGCTGCGGCATACGATATCCGTGCGCATTAAGCGGACGGTAATTTCTGGTAAAAGAAAAGATATGTGCGGTTACGTAATTTTCCTCGCAATAAGAACTGGTTTACTCCATGACATTATATCCTACATTACCTCGCCAGGGGGGGTTGAAGTAATATGAAGCTACGCGGATGTTGCGCGTAATTAACAATGTTGGCCTATCCCTGGCCACCAACATTCCGTTATACGTGCTCTTCCGTGCTCGTAATAAAGATTCTAGCAATACTACAGTCGGCTAAAATTAATAATCTACATCCTCATTTTACATTATTCAATTACGCCGATTATTTTATACGTCGCTAAATATAGAACAATAGTGCGAGAGGATACATATGAGAAAATCGCCAAATTCTTTTCCGTCTCTTTGTAATAACAGAAAATTTTCAAAGTAATGTCCAAAGAGATATCATATATAATTTTTTCGATATTTCTCTAATTTTTCCATCATTTGATCAGGGGGGGTTGAAGTAATATGAAGCTACGCGGATGTTGCGCGTAATTAACAGTGTTGGCCTATCCCTGGCCACCAACATTCCGTTATACGTGCTCTTCCGTGCTCGTAATAAAGATTCTAGCAATACTACAGTCGGCTAAAATTAATAATCTACATCCTCATTTTACATTATTCAATTACGCCGATTATTTTATACGTCGCTAAATATAGAACAATAGTGCGAGAGGATACATATGAGAAAATCGCCAAATTCTTTTCCGTCTCTTTGTAATAACAGAAAATTTTCAAAGTAATGTCCAAAGAGATATCATATATAATTTTTTCGATATTTCTCTAATTTTTCCATCATTTGATTATATATATATCGAGATTGTTAAACATGCGTAAAACATAAAAAAATGTTCGTCAAAATCAATCATTCGGGGATTATTGTCGGATCTTCTCGGAAGGGTCGTGTATGATTTTTAACCGAAAGACAAAGATCAGAACTTGGGGAACAAGTAAAATGTGACCTAGGACGAAGAACAGGGGAGATTCATGGATGGAGGAGAAATTGAACAAGAAAAATACTTCCTAGAAGGGAAATTTCAATATCCTGGCTTGTGCTTTGCCTGCCTATCTACCCTACTTTCACGGGAAGGGAGAAACGGAGTAGCAGCAGGGACTTTCTTAACACTCTCGAGAGGCTCCTCGTCGTTCGTGACTCCGGTAGACATTGGGGGATCACTTCTTCCTTTTTGCCAGGCTCCACGGGACAATTCCACGGGCACCGACTGTAATTTAATTGTTAAACCGGCTATAGCACCGACGAGAGTATGACGAGAAAAAGACAACAGGGAGGTATTGCGGAGAACGTAGAACACGCTTTTCTTTGGATTTGCGTTTCGACTGAGATAGGTGTCCGCTGTTACTCGTCAATATCGTATTTCCGATGGCTATCTGTCGAAAAGCTTTTGCCACTTAGCGTTTCATAAGGAAGACTTTTCATTAAAATATAGGCCTATCGATTTTATCGTTCCGGCTAAAATAATGGCACTATGTCTTTATAATTAAAAGTAATAAAAATATGCGTTCAAAGAATTCTAACTTTCGGAGAATTAAATTTTATTTTTTCTGTCGACAAGATCAAATGTATCATGATTAATACAGAAAAATGATGAATGTAAAAAAAATATTCAAAAATTACAAATGAACGAAATAGGAATAGAATTGTTTGTAATTTCTCTCCACCCTTTATCCATCTTTTGAAAATCTAACCATTAGAATTAATTAAAGAAACTGTACAAAAACAAATTTTATGCATGAAATACATATCGAATAAAGGACATTTGCGTCAATCCATGACTCACTGAACGATCTGCCGTTCTTTGACACACCTTGGTCCGACGAAACTCCCAGTAGTATCAAGTTTGGCAAGTAAAGGTTCTAAAATATTTGGATCTTCCAGCGAAAGAAACTTTAATTTAGACGAACATTAGCTATGGATGACTGAAAGAAACACAGGTTTCTATATCATTTTCTACAATCATTTTATCAAAATATTGAAGATTTCAATCACTGAGTATATTTCAGAGATTATCAGTCACAAAGTTTATATATGAATACGAGATATACTTTCATAGAATAATATTATTATTTAATTTATTGACAAAATTTGGGAAACATTAATCGAATGTATTTTACTAACGAAGAAAATAATGCAACAATTATCCAAATCAGATTTTTAAGAATAAATACATCGACTCGATAATTATTAAATTTTGCTGCAAGGATAAAAATAAGCGATGCATTTATCATAAGCAAACTTGAAAGTAACACGGCGGTGAACGTAACCACGCGTCGCGTAAACGCGTTAGACTGCGAAAATGAATTATTTTACCCGCCTTTTAAGCTGCCTGCTGAGAAAACCGGAATAGCTGAGGAAGGGACGAAAAGACATTTTCTAATGATATTGCGGACACCGGCCGACCATGCGTCTTCTCCACAAATATTGTTAGAGCGTGAAAATTACAGTACGGAGAAAAATCATGATAAAACCCATTTATAATTTCAAGTAAAAATATTCGACATTGAGCGAACAAAATCCATTCGAGGATACTATCGTACCTTCGTTCCATCTTTACATTCGCTGTTGGCAAAAAATAGAATAGTACAGTAATTGCACAGTAAAAAAAATTTTTTTTAATCAATACGACTCTACTTAATAAATTAAAAAATAAAAAAGGAAAATTAAAATATCATTTTAATAAAACCGAAAATGGTTTTCCACACAGTGTTGCCTAGCTGACTCGATGAAAAATAATTGATTGCACGAACGCGACGAGAGGGAGCAGGATATCGGTAGACGAGCGCTCATTGTCTTGTATCTCATAAAACGCGTCCCGCGCTTTGCGGCGGTTGTACGACGCGGACAGCGGGCCCCTTAACAAAGGCAACATACGTTACGTAAAGTGGCCTCTTACGTGGCCGCACGGTCGGCCATTCTTTACCGCGACTTCGATACAAAGCGCACAGGCATCCCCCATGTGCCCACCTCCCGCCCCCCTTTCACCCCCTAGTCTCTCCATGCACTGTATGAGGGGGGAGAAGTTGGGACAGAGTCATCGGTATACGTGTGTATGGGGGTGTAATGCGCGTAACGAATGTTATTGATGTGCGACGCGCGGTACAAACCGGGTAGAACCCCGAGAAGATGGCACGCCCTTATTGTCATTTTATACGATACCTACCTCTATTTCCGGCCACAAATATCCGATAACGGCGCGACTACGGAGACGCGCGTCCTTTTTCGGGACGGCGTATGGACGACGACGGCTATTGGGCTTTGAGCTCTGACGTACGTATACGACGGCAAATTGGACGGCGAAGCGCGTCGGCGTCGGTGTCGGCGTCGGCGTCGTCATCGTCGGATGCAGGGAAATTCATTTGTCATCGGAAAGTATCAATTCCATAACGGAAAAGAAATTGATAATGCACGTAATTGGTGTACAATAATATAGCTATACCATCTTTGTCGCGTCAAACTTTTATCATCCCTTCTTTGTGTGACGGATAAAGCACAAAAGAAAATCTTCTTTTTAGAAAAGAACAATAATTTCTGCGGATGATCTTTCGAGATAGAGATCATTGTAGATTCTAATTTTCCAATCTTCGATGCATACATAATTGTTGAACTCTTACAATCCACATGCGTTATTTGCAACGATGCACGCGATAGACTACATATTTGCGATACGATGCTCCCTTTAACGATGACAAACAAACGATTCGTCATGCTGCAAAAAATACTCCTATCATGATTCACCTTCCTCCGTATGTGGTTAATAAAACCGCGTCCGATTCGCGAGAGCTCCTGTTCTCTCCGATAAATATACAAACGGCGCGCTTCCTGGCGTGTACAAATTGTACGATTCTGCCGGAACTCGGTGCGACTGCCGAAGAATTGCGATTGATCGGGGGGATTTTTTTTTAGCAAAATTGCACGACCGCATCAAATATTTCGCCGAATATTTCATAGTTTGAACGATGCGGAAATATACATACACGACCGTTTACATTGAGCGAGAATTCGACGGAGCCTGTATGAAAAGTTAAAATAAATATTGAATCCTACACTATATACACGTCTAGATAGATTTACTCGTCTCGATATTCAATCGATATGATTATCGATTAAGTCTAATTATAAGTATATAAGACAATACATATTTTATTTTTATTATCAAAACCAGTCATCTTTCTCTCTATTATATTTGCCCGCCAATCTCAGCAATTTTTTTCTTTGTCTCTTTCTTCTTGCCGTGAAAATTCTTGGCTTCCCGAATGAGAAAACCATTCAGCTACTGTGCAACAATGCGACGGATATCCAGCATCGGCACGTCCGGAATATTTTCTTAACACGACGCAACGGCAAAGACTCGCAATGTTGCGGCAGATATGGCTTCCTCATTTCCATATATTTACAAAAGAAGGCTTCAAGATAGCGAAAATACAACGAAAAATAGTAAATTTCAGCAATTAAAAAAGAAATTTATCTCTCCATTAAAAACTAATTTTCTGTAATTAACAAGTAATGAAATATTTTTTCGTGATAGTAATGTTATCATTTAAAAAAAAAATTATATTTTCTTGTTATAATGTTAAAATTTAAAGCATGGCATTCTTAGTATATCGCCTTTAAATAAACCATTTTTTGTAAGAAATCATCGATAATCGGATTACCAAATAGTTAGTTGAGAACCCCTGGCAATACGCGAAGAATGTAGAGCTGACCGTGGAATCTCTCATCCTCTCATCCGATTCTTGGTGGCTTCTTTCTTCCTCTCCCACAAGGTTGATTAACTCGACGAAGCTCGCGGCATACTTATGCTAACAATACTTACAGGACCCAAACGGAATCCACAGAAAAAGCTTCTTTCCTTCACAATGAAACTCGACGTTTCATGTTCTTTTCTTTATTTTCGGTGAACAGTGATCATCGATTTCGCCGCGGAACCGCAGATATACACGGAGTGTTTCCAAAACAATATGTGGCAGAATTCTATTCAAAGTTGAAAAAGTTGAATTGACTACTCTCCGGAGAGAGACAGCCATTTATCGGTTAATTATTGGCCACTGATGTAGTTTCCTGATAATACGGGCAGTATAATTCGTCAATATCGAACAATTATAAATACATACGAATATTACGGTATATCAAGACCATGTGATAGGAAATATAAATATATATTTTACTAACTACCTGTATAGAGAAAAAATCAAAAGATTAATAATAATTCATGAATCATTAAGTTTCGCGTTTCGTTTGAATTCACGAGTCAGCGAATTTTTATTCATACATTAACTCTCACGATTCGTTACAATATCTCAAATTGATTATCGAGAACTAATTAAAATTTACTCACTTTTTTTGTCGCAATTATCTTGCAGCAAGATTATTCGTTCGATAGATATCGCATCGTAGAATTTCGAACGTTCCCTGTATTCTGTACTCGTACAGTTCCGAAAATTGTCGTTTCAAAACCAAGGATGACTAATGACGAGAACTTTTCAAGCATTCTTAGGGAAAGTATGGCATTTTTTCAGTGCTATCTACCGAAATTATCGAGGGTAAAACTGCGGAGTGGATGTAGCGTCGACATATCATCCATCCAGAGGATTCCTTCACGAAGGATCCTTGATGCGAGATCGTACCAGTTTCGAAGGGGATTACGGAAATGATTCTCTATATGAATTCTGCGCTATTCTCCAGCGCTAGTGAAAAGTACTTATACGTATGACGGTAGCGGAATTCGCATTCCGAGAATATCTTGAAGCATATTTGCCTTATACCACGTGCATTACGAACGCTTTCTTATAATCTAGAGCAATAATAATGTTCGTTCTTTGATGTAGCGCATTATACAGAGTGTTCCTAAACATATGCAAAAAAATTCGGAAGATGATTCCTTGGGTAATTTTTGGAAGAAAAGTTCATATACATCAATCTCCTAACTGGGACCTAGTTTTCGTTCGAGATACAGGCTGTTAAAATTTTTTAAATATTGAGTCGACGCATTCTCAATCTCTTGGCCCCCTCGGTCCTCAGAATTAAATCCCTTGGATTTTTGCGCCGATTAATCTTAAATCCTTGGTTTATACCTCGCTTTGAAAATATTGGATATTATTATACATATATGGTTGAAGCTGGTCATTTCCAACCATTTCTATAATTTTGTTTAATTTTTGTCAAAATATATTTTTTGAAATCTCATTTTCTAATCTTGAAAAAAAACACTCTGTAACTCGAAAACTATGTCGTTTAGGACAGTGGTGTATATAAACTTTTCATCAATAAATTACCCAAGAAATCACTCCCCGAAATTTTTCGCATGTTTAGGAATACTCCGTATTTTCCAGCATCTTTAAAGCCACAGTGTATGGATGAATCTGGACAAAATTGGACAAAATTGGACAAAACGCATCACCGTTGCTAGAAAACGTCGTATCGTATCGTGATATAGACGAGTATCTATTGATATTAAGTCTACATATATATTGACTTAAATCATAAAGCTTATCCCAGGATAGCTACGCGGTTGAGTGGATTGCAAATATTGCATGCCCAGATCCACTTTTCTCTCTGCGCGTCCTCCCGTATCAATTCCCCGGTATCCGCGCGTACGGTATTCGTCTTCGATTCTCTTTCGAGGGGATATATACGCTGAGAGAGCATTTCCCGTTTTCCGTTTTTCGTCCTCGTCTTCGACACACTTTATTTCGCGGCGCGTACGAACGATAAAACTGCGTTTGCTTGATGCGGCCGATCCTTGGGGCATCAAATATTTACTCACGAAGGCGACATCCCCCCATCCCCCACCTCCCGGAAGGAAGAGAGAGTCGCGCGCGTTTACGGATTTGTTACGAAATAAACCGACTATTACGGGAGATTTTGACTGGCAAATGGATGTGCACCATACGAATTCACGATGCGAAGAAACGTTTATCCGCGCGACACGAAAAAGAGGTCTATATTTCTCAGTTGTGTGATATCGTGAACAATTTTTACGAGGGGGAGAATTTGACAGCGTTATGCGAAAAAACGCTTGTTGAAAAAAATTACAGGTAAAATCCTGTACAAAGATACATTATATATACACAAAGAGGAATTTTTTCTTTTTCATCGTTTACATCTTTGACAGAGAGATAAACACGATAAATGAAACGATTAATCGATCCTTTCATTAAGTAATTGATACAATTTAGGCTGTTTTATTAATGTTTCATTTTCCTTATTTAAATCCCGTGCAAGATGTACTCTTCCTTTCCTTTTGCAAAAAGCATAAACGACATTGCGACACGACCTTCTTTTACATCGGCTTTAAAACAGATAGTTGAGCTAAAAAGAATGAACGTTTATAGATCGTAACGTATTCTGTTAAAGACGCATAAAAGTCCTCGTAATTTACGATTTGAAAGCAGTCAATCTCGTCTCTTAACTATCAAAAAAGTCTAACTGGCCTAATTTACCGTTATATATACTACACATTTGCATATAAAATGGGTGTACGGTTTGCGCAACTTTAATTTTAATCAAGAAAAAACTTTTATGTTTAATCATTAGGGCGTAAATTATGTAACTTGATAAAAAAATCCGAATATTTGTGCATTCCGCTCGACAGCTTTAATCGGGATTTAATCTTCCAAACAAGTCGAAGCGCATATATTAAATATGCATCGCATATCACCGAGAAAGAAGTTGCCCTTTCGTTAATAACGAAATGATGTAGCTCGAACGAAATCGATTCAAGTCGGATCCGTATAGCGGAAAGAACCTCTACAGCTTTATCCGTGAGTGCATCGTAAAAGTTTAACGCAAAACCGAGAGTACTTTCGCGTGTGCCGCCTTCCGCCTTTAATTTCTTCGTTAAGAGTCGCTCTTTCTGCCTTTCTGGAGAAAACAAAGACCGGAAGTCGAGAAGGAGGAACATTGCCGCAAGGAAAAAAACGCACTGGTTTCTGGTTCTTTTACGGAATAAGTCTTCAATCTTGTTGGGAATAAAACATGCGGTCGAAGAAAAATACACATAATCGGACACAAGGTAGGTGTTAATACGTTATCATGTTTTATGCGAACGGGATATTTTACTAGAAATGTATATAATTTGTTTTCCGTGAAAACACTAGTCTCATCGATTATTTCTATAGTCTTTTAATTATTACGCCAACTTGGCTCCAAATATCTCGATTTAAACGCGTTAACGTAAAAAATTACACGGGCGCCAGGTGTCGAGAAGGCTCAGGTGGAGAACAAAGGATAATCCGGAAATAGAAGAAAGCAATAGCGAAAGGATGGAAGAGAGTCGCCTACGGTAAACGGAAGCTGTACAGCCTCGTGTAGCTTCGTCTATTATTCCATCCTCGTATATATATAAATATAATGCGCACAACTATATACATCGCTTTCGTAGCTTCGGCTTTCGGTTCTAGGAATAGGAATCTGCTTCGTCTTTTATGTATGAGTTATGTCATTAAATTCCTCCGTAGCAGCTGTATATTGCACGGTGATAACACGCTTTTTATTCTCGTGCATCGAACTTTCTTTTTTGCGATTCGTATCTCTGCCGAGACAGAAATACTTTGACAAATTTTCAAAACTGTTGTTTCAATGATTTCGGATAAAAAGTCAAATATTTAATTTTAATATGACACATTTTTTGATCAATATAACATACAACTTTCTTCTCGATAATCTTTGATTAAAATGCTATCAGACATTTAATAAACAAATTATTATATACAATTGTCTGCAAAATTTTACACGTTTCTCTAACTAAAGTAATCGCGCAGCGTCACGATTAATTTATATACGTCGGATCGCTGTAATTATCATCGAACGAAAGAGCGCGCCGAGATACATCTTCTCGGCGGTTGAACGCGAAACGGATTGTTTTACGTTTCACTTACTCGCGTGGTTTCCTGCCAAGTGGCAACATATTGGCACCTACGCTTGCTGAATAGATTGTCCAATCGATCACAAAGTTCGCACTCGATCGACCGGCGAGATATTTGTTCGGATGACAAAATACATTGCACTACGGATGCTTGACGTCCACGGCCGATCGATCATCGAATGGCACGTGATCGATTCGCACGGCGTCCGCTGAAACGAGGTTCATCGCTTCGGATGCGTCATTCGATTACACGTGAATTTGTACATGGTATATTGTAGAAAAAACATTTCTCGACACCATGCTGACATGCGATTTAATTTTTATTACATTTTATTTAATTTCTTTTTAAGTTTGATATTAAATTTTCTTTCTGTAACGCACAAACACTATATTTTGCCAAGAGAAGATACAAGGGCAATACAATTTACATGTCAGTAATATATGCCAATGATTGCCTGTCATTCGATTATTTAGCATCACGTCAACAGAGGGAAAGGCAAAAAGCAAAACTTGAAACGCGTGAATATTAAATACATAGCACAATATCTAGTACAATATCTTTGATTGAATATCTTTTGTAATATATTACTTATTGTATCGTATACGATTTTATTATTTCACTGTAAAGCTACCACACAATTTACAACTTTCGAAAAATAATTTTTCCATTTTATACATACATATATATCATAAGAGACCATATCTGTTTTATTATCGATTAGTCGGCACCTTTCAGCTCGGCGCGACTTAACGCGGGGGCAGGTAATATCTTTACTCCGGTATATCGCACATTGTGTGCGGAAAGACAATAGATACTCCTAGTAACACCCTGTATGACAATCTTGGCTCCCATGGAACACAGCGCGCGTATAGCGTATAGCGTGCATCCATCCCGCGCGTTCGAGGGTTCCACGACCACCGACCGACCAGGATATAGACCATGCGAAATCCCACCCTAATGAAAACCCCCGTGCTCAGTCCCCATGTCCGCCCTATATATGTATGTCGACCCAGCTGACTGGATTGCGGCGGTGAGACAGTCATGACGTCGCTCCCCAACCAATTGCATAGGAATTGTCAGATATAATTTCGGAAACCCCACTACACATACATATACATACGTACATACATACATACATACATACACGATCGTTTGATTTGATCCTCGAATCGACCATCCCGTCAAACGATATGTCAAAATCGATTTGCTCGCATTCTCGCGCTGTATACTACATTATATACGCACTTGAAAAGAGCGAGCGAATAATAGAGAAATATATCGCGTTAAATATTTTTACGTAAAAATAATTTAATGTTTTTGTATACAAATTATCGGTTTTACATTTAAATATTTGCAATATGTTGGTTCAATTTATTCGATTATTCGTTGGATTAAACTCTACTAAAAACTCTCTCTCGCAAATACACTATTAGAGATTAATACAGCACGCTACGCTACACTATATTCTACTTTTATTAATCAAGCTCAGCCCGCCACGCTTTGCTAGCGCTAAGCAAGAATCCTTGCATCCTTTTCTTTTTTCGTCGTTTGCGCCTCGTCCTCGATGTAATTGGTTGTCAGAAGGTCGTCGGATGGGTCAGGCTAGGTGCCTCGAAGCAAATTACGAGGGGCTGATTCTGTCCATTGCAATTCGCTTCCAATATATTATCTTATCCTCGTAGCTTACCCGCCGGCCCATGGACTTTCTTAAAATTACTTTTATCAGCACTTTGTTTCACACCAATTACTGGAATTTTCATCTTTTTCGTGACCGACTGAATGCGTATTGCCATCTTTGTGATAAAAATGAAGACTGCACTGATTCGAATAGCACTCTGCGTAGTCTCGAGCTGCGCTATCATCTATCGCGACTATCAAGACCATCATGTAAAAATGGTATTTTTTTATTCAATATTATGCAAAGAAGAAAATCTGAAAATTTGTAGTTAAGACTGATTTTTCTAGATCGCAATTTCTATTAAATTATATAATTCTTACTTTAGGATAATAGCTAATTTTTACACGTGTGTGACTATACATTACCCCTCACATACACAGAAAAAATCTTTTTCTAATTTTTAAATAAATAGATCAATTCCGAGATTCAATATCATTGATAGTACAAGGGTAAAGATTGATTGTACGTGTAAGAACGTGAAATATAATGCGAACGTAATCCGGGGATATCAGGGTATATGTTACTATCATATAATACAACGTGTTATTCGCGGCCGTTCTATTCCCGTCTAGCGACCGCGAAATAACGAAAGTTACATCATTAAATCCACACTTAGCTCCTGTAAACGAGAATAGGATTAACATGACATCGGCATATACACAGGACCGACGCGAGGACCCTTATTTTAAGTGCCGAGCAGTGTCCGACAACGTACAATCGAGACCAAGTCCTCGCAATTAGCAGTGCCACGTCGAGTTGCGCCATCGAGTTTCCTAGGGGGACGAGCATGATGATAATTATAATTAGTACACAACAGCGAGCCCGTTGCAGCGACGAAACACTGACTTCCGAGACCGACCGGGGAGCAGGATTTTCGCTTGAATGGGACGCGAATATACCGAAACGTAATCATTAAACCGCACTCTCTATTCACCAGGCGCGAACAATCCTTGTTCCTGTGTCCACCGAAGACGTCCTTCGTACTAATTCTAAGTCATTGACGCAAAGGGTTGGCCATGGAAACACTCTCGCTCGGTCATTTTCTCGTAATTAATAGAACTTACATCCACAAAATAAATTAGAGCGTATAAAAAAGCAAATGGAAAGGAGTTTCTCTCGATTCGGTAGAATTTATTAAAATAGTATACATCCGGGGTATTCGTGCTTTCACTATAGATTCGCAAAATGTCGAAGGGTTTTTTTCTCTCCCCGACAGTATTCTTCCTCTCTGTCGACACACAGAATCGATCGCGCGGTATTCCGACTGAACCTTGGTATCGCTCCGCAACTGTCTTCTTCGGTTCACAATAAAACAGAGGCAAAGCGGAGATAAAAGAGAGCAAAAGACAACGGTGGTGAGAATTGGAGGGATGGGTGGTGCCGAGCGCGCGGATTCCGGCTTTTAGGGCGCAACTTTTCCGACTTATTGGCACTGCTTGAATAAATTTAATTCCGTCATTCTCGACGGGCGGCGCTTTCCTATTCTCAACGACCCCGCTCTAAGAATTTCATCCTCGCGTCCTTGCCTGTGCCCCTTTGACGTCGCTGCCCCTTTCCGAGAGAGACAATGTCGTCTAAAATAGACCTTGCGATAGACGCGCGAGTTGATGAAAATTAATCAATCGACGCGCCGCGCCGTGTACAAAGGTGTAGAAATTGTAGGATAGTTGATTTGGAACGTTTAATTCGTCATTCGAGCTAGTACACGTCGTAGAAAATCAAGAAAACATTAAAAAATTATGGTACATGACAATAAAAACAACTTTAACTTGTCAAGTTTCCTATATTTTTTTTTTAATTAATTCGTATGCATGACTAATTAACTTTCACCCCAACTCCGTTGTTCATTATCAATGTGATGAATATATTAAAGTTTTTAAAAGTCATACTTTTGTACTATACACAGATAGAAAATTACAAAAGATTAAAATTTTATCTTTCTGGAGACTTTAGTTTTTAATCGAATGACAGTAATGAGAATTTACTTTTAATATCTGCATTCACTCGTTATACATATATTGTATTTAATTAGAAATGATCGCGCGCGCGAAATGCGAATAGTGAATAGGGCATAGCATTCGATATGTCAAAAGAAAGATGATAATACGAAAATTCGATAAAAAATGGCATTTTATTCAATGCGAGATATCGTAGAAATCTGTTGTATTCGCGTTCAATCATCCGTAAGAAGAATGCGAGACAGCGTCCTTGTACGCGGTATTAAAATTTCATAGAGATTCCATATTTATTAGATTCGACATCGCACGTTCATTTTTGTCTCGTCCGATGTATCTTCCGATGAGTCTGTTGATAAAATTCGCTCCCGCTTTATCATTGCATATATTTCAATATATTATATACAACTCTAATAATTTAAAAAATAGTTTTACGTAAAACACACACTGACAAAGCTTGTGGAGCGGCACATATCGATAATTCTAGTATGAAAGACGTACTTATGTACGCGTAAACACGTCACGTACGCACGCATGCACGCACTTGCGTAGTGATATTCTGGAGCGCGCTCGGGAAGCATATGTGCGTATCGGTGAGAACGCACACGCATACAGATACGCACGGTCTACTTACGCGGACACCTTTACTACATTATCATCGTCGTCGTCGCGATATCGTGTGTATATATATATATATATATATACACGGACACGCGTGAATACACAGCCCGTACGCGCAATATACGAACTGTTCGCGCGGCTTAACGCGATCGGCCACGGCAGTTTCGCGAAAGGAAGAGAAGGGACGATCGCTGTTATAAATAAAGCGCCGTACCACCTGCTACACACTGATAAACCCGAAAGGCCAGTCATGCGCGAAACAAAGGTTAACTTCGACGGGCACTACCCCTATGTGACACGCTGAGAGAGAAAGAGTACCGTCATCGTATACCGGATGTATCTTTCGATAAGTATTATAGACGCTTCCGCCCGACGCCATTAATCCGTGTGCATTCGTCGACGATGTAACACGTCAGATTTACTTACACCTTATATCCATCAATCGTTTATGTATGTAACGACTCGTCGTCTGTCAAAATATGCTTGTGTTTATTATTCATAGGGGAGGGACGCCAAAAGATACCGACACATCGTTTTACTTTTCGGGTCTACCTCCAACCTTGAAATAAAAATTTATATCCGTAGATATTTATGAGAGACTACTCTCCACATTATATCACAATATTGATAATATTATTTTAGACTGTTTTCTTGTGCAAATAATTTTTTTCTAAAAATGGATAAAAATTGGGAATCACCGCTAAAAATTACACAGTAATTAAAAACCACGGTAAAAATGATATAAAAGCAAAGATAAAACAGAGATTTAAAATCTTATACAAATGTATAAAATATAACGTAATATTATCAAAATGGAGATGCTCCGTTATTGGTCGCTTTAAATCGTGTAATTCGCCAAAGAAAATTACGCGAAAAACTTTTTCGAGTCTGAAAATCTTTCGATACAAGCCAAATAATATACAAATGAATAATGAATGCGCAAGCTTCTAATGAATAAATTAATAAAGAACTTTTATATCGTCTCCGATAAAATATTGCATATATTTGATCGCTGAAAGGAAATATCGATTTTTTCGAAGAAAGACTTGTATCTATTTTTACTAACACTTTTTTCTCTATTATAACATACATACATTTTCAATCAATTGCAAAATTGGATCTTGTTTATTCGCGCTTCACCATCTTATTCTTCAGTAACATACCTGACTTGCAATGGATTATTTCGATATAGTCGTTATCTTATAGAGTAAGTATTAATAATTATCTCTTATATATATAATCCGTATTGTTGTTCTTCTATTTGATCTCGTGTCTCTCGATTCCTCTCCTCCCCCCGACCTGTATCTTCCGTTTGCATAAAACTCGACAATGCATTACAGGCTGGCGCGGCGTGATTTTTCGTGACGCGACCACTCACGGGTTAAAGCATTTTCCGAAGTGCCCATCGCGCCCATCGTGCCCACTCTATCGATGAATCCATCCGCGCACACGCGTGACATAATTTTTATGCGAGGAATATGCGAGAGAGCGGAACGAGATGAAGGCCGATCGCACGACGGATCCGATGATCGATTAACGGCAAAATGAACGCGGACTTGGTTTCTCGTCGCGAACGCGCGAGTCGAAGAAATAAAATGCGTCTCGCGCGTAAAGTTAAGAAATAGAAGTTGAAGCGACGCACGCTCATCGTTTTGCCGAAACGATGATATTTTCCGCTCCAGCGTACGAGCTTTTAAACGCACGACGATGCGCGTCTATCATACATGACTGCTTGATTTATCGCGTCTATGCGCGGAAAACATTATAAATTGGGAATTTAATGCAACGCCGCTCGACATTTATGCGCAAATAGAATAAATTTGCGGGGAATCGATGGACACGAGACTCGACGAGAGAAAACACACCCACGCAAACCCTCGCGTCCCTACATACATTTACAAAATCGAAAAGCCGTACCGAAAATGAAAATTTTATGATAAATTCGAGCAGTTTCGCGGATAAACAGGTTTTTAAATAATTTTTCTATTCGATATATTGTCGTTTTTTTTTTTTTTTTTTTTTTTTTTTTTAGATGCATTTGCCAAAACAGAATTTCTCAATAGCTCTTTCAACAATCTGTAATCCGGTATTAATTTATACTCCGCGCAAACGGGCATCGTAATATATATTTATGAAATTTTTCACCGCTCGATTAACGAAGCGCACACGAATCGAGTTATTCCGCATACCTTTCGTCGACGATCCAAGACAGTCGATTGCGTTGAGCGTTGAAGAGTACAACTAAATGCATCACGGATCTCGTGGTTTGGATGCAGCATGGCACACATAATCATATTGGCATTCTATTAGGGGGCGTCTTCTCCCTGCCGGCTTCCACTTCCTCCCTGCCATCTAACACTCACCCTCCCTCGTTCCATACCAGGCCGTCGAGCAACCCTCCGACATACGTCAATCGATAGTACAACGTGATTATAATATCTCGCTCCTACATCAAAATGAGACCGATTGCCCGGCGTTTCGGACGCCAATTAACGAATTAGCATATGTACGAAAGAACAATATTTTGCATTATCGAGTTAACAACCGAAGGAATGGCCAAATATTTCGTCTTGGTCAATTGTCTTTTGTCTAGATTGAGACTGACGTGATAATCGATATTTCTATTTCCATCTCTATAATTTTACGAATTCAACGTGAATAGCAGAGAGAGTGATATAATTTATTCATTTATCTAATTTATTAAGGCCGCGTTTGATATTATTTCAACATGTAAAATGATGACATAATATCGCATTCATTATCAAAAGTCTAATTTAGATGCAAAGTAGTATCTCTTCAACGAGATATACGCGTAATTATTTAAAATAACAATAAACTCGTGGTGTAACGAATCGACAGATATAAAAGAGAAGGAAAAATAACCGAAATAAAATAGCATTAAAGCGTACAGATAGTGAAGTAGGAATTTTATCGCTTAATAATATGCATTTTAGTCGCGCGTTTCCTTCCTCTAAAGCGTGAATCAGCGTTCAAGCGGAATCATTAGGCAACGTGAATGAGAGTGTTAACCTACCGGACGTATAGACTATTAACGGCTTACATGATTTGCAGCTAATAGCTAATAACCACGTACTATATAACGACGTTGATGTGGTCGCTACCTGCTATTTTGGTCCTGATTGCCGTCTATGCACTATCGCGACCGATTCAGAGATACGATCGTCAATAAATAACAATTATCGCAACATAATTAAGTATAAGATAGTTGTGCAAGATGATTACGGCTTTACCTTGGAAAACAAACTTTGTTCTTGGACGCGTGTCAACCTTTGATCAGTCCAAGTCAAGATCCATTTACGTAATTGCAAAATATATATTGTGCGATTCTTACTTAATTTATCTCACCATTCTATCTCTCGCTCGCGTAAATTTCGAATAACTGCCTGAACGAAAGGAATCGATAACGCGAATTTATCACACTCGGTTCCGGTTCTCTAAAATTGCCTTTGACGTGAACGGCACGTGAATCGGGCGAAAGCTTACGCAAATAATAACGGTAAACATTCATCGACAAATGGACGGCTTAGAAGCTTTGTAAACGATAGGAAAGTTATGAACGCGGATATTCCGTGTAAGATACACACATTCTCTACATTCGCGCCGTACATAATTTAGCGCAAATATGTGCAAGGCAGAGATCAAAAGTCAGAAATATGTAATCCCACCCGTATGCTTGTGATGAACGAATGCGCGGAGCTGATTAAGGGTCATGGAGATGGTTAATATAAATCATCCTTTCGTCGCGCAATCTCGGGCAGTGAATGTGTAAAAAACCGAAATTAGTTTTCGTTGCAAAAAATTGGATGCGCTGGAATCATTTATCCATAATCATCTGTAAGATTCCGCGCTGCGTTACGTAAATAAACCGCTATCGTAAAATGCCTATAATATAATCCAAGAATACGCATATTTTTCATAAAGAAAAAGACATGGTAGCGTGTTTCCATCCCTGTCAAGAAAAAATAGTCTAGAAATTCTTTCTCTATAAAATTATTTACTTGGGGTAAGACGAAAAATTGCATTTATCGAACGTACAATATTACCTACCTTAAACATAATTGTCGAACGCATTATGAGTCCGCGTGCGTGCTACAGAGAGGAGAAAGAGAAAGGGAGAATAGTAACGGAGAATACACAAAGGTTAAACGGAGTGTAACACGCGTGGGTGGGAACCGCGATAGAGAGTTAAAGAAAAAGGGGAGAGAGGGTATGGACGGAGAATAGAGAGCGAATTCATACGATCGACTGTGCGTAAAATTATTCCAAAACTTATTACTCCTTGCTGGCTATGACCGTAACTATGGTAACGAGACGCGGATATGAAAATTAATACGCACTGGGAAAACAGAAAGTTTTCAGAATGTTTTCCCATTACCGCGCGCGGCAGCGCTCGCGATGTTCGTGCCGATTCACTTCTGACTGCCAACTAATTCGTTCGTAGTCCTGTAATTAGCTGTGTTTTTATAACAACATTCGTATCGTCGATTCTTTTCTTTTTTGGAAAGAATGAGTCGCCCATGTACTCGGCTAAAAAATCAAGACTATCGTGACACTTCCAAAATCCAACTTGGAATCTTTAAGTTACGATTATCATTTGCGTATATATATTTTTAATCATATGTATTTTTAATAAAAAAAAACCCCCATCAAAATCTATTCGAACAAATTAATTATTAATCGGCTAATAATCAGTATCGTCGCCATCGTTGAAAAAAATTATATTTATTCTCGATCGGATTTATAACAAATTTGTCGGAAAATATATACACGGAAAATATAATTCGCCCGAATCGTGAAAAATGCGATACTTTTTTATCATTGTGTAATAAACCTACGTGATTACACACAAATATATTTCGATGCATACAGAGGTTTACCGTTGATTAGCAATTTTATTCTCTTAATTGCACCGAGTTCAATGCAATGGTTTTATATTCCGTTAAAGTGATAGAGAATATTTGACAATTTTAACTTTTATAAAACACAGACCTCGCGCGCGCATACATAACTGAGCTAACAGTTTCAGAATGTCCAAAAAAATTGCATTATTTTTGTACTCACCGCGACTCTGTTGTTAACAGTATATATTTATAAAATATTAATCGCAAATTGTAATAATTGTTTGGAATAATTACGTTTTAAAGATAATGCGCGACGACACACGGAGCGACTCGTATCACTGCCTTCCGCTCGAACTTCGCCGTACGAATGATAACAACATGATAGCGTATCAAAACAATAACGCGTTGTGTACGCCGTATGCCGTCAGTCCCTTCCCCCATTGTCAAAATACTCTTTATATGCTAAATACTTTATATAGAATAAATACCCCCACTCCTATGTTTACCTTACTAGGGAATTGGAACGAATCATTGTCGGGCAGTGTATACATCTCTACTACGTCCTCGAAAATACAAAAATTTGTCGTATAATTTTTAACATAACGCGCCAGCGACACAGTGGCGGCACCGAACAACGAGAACGAACTAAAGTGACATGAATCGATAATCGAACGCTGAGGGTGAAGCACGTAGAAATTATATTATCTTTTTCTTGTCGCGTACCACGTCGAACGTAATAGCCTGACGTCATCGATGGAAATTTATAGTCTCTCATAACACAGGAGATTTATTTTTAAAAATTATACATTCTCTGCGTATTTTGAATAATCTCAAAATTAAAAAAAAAAAATATATATATATATATCTTTCTTTTACTTATTCATAATACGCAAATTTGTCTTATAATGTTAAAAAATAAGTTTATCGCTTCTGCAACACGAGATAGACAGCTGTAGAAATACATTAATGATAAATAATTGATTGCCTACGCATCTTAAGTTATATGCGTAGACTTGTACAGAAAAGCAAGGAAACAAAAACTCAAGGTTTTAGTGTCGAGTGCTAAGTAGATGAGGCGTTTGAAATTTGCATACATTAATATTGCAACGATGATACGCGGCGGCATCTGGCAAAATATATTATTTATAGCGGTTGCACATACGAGTCGTGCTGCTCGTCTAAACGCTGTAAGAATTATCTTAACGTTTCACAGTATCTCCCAAAAGGATATTAATGCAAATACATATATACAGTGTGTTTGATTATTTTTATTAAACAAATAATCATATAATATATGCAAAAAAGATAATTGTTCAAGCATTCTTTCGTTCATTTCTGTAATAGCTTCATATAAGCTTTGTATAAAAATGATATTTATATTCTCGATCTCTAAAATATTACCGTGACGGATATAAATTTTATCACAAAAAATTTTAATAAAGATCCGAGAGAATTTTCGTTTGGGGACAATCAAGTTACGTTGATTACGCAATTTTGAGTAAAGGGCAATGTCTCGCATTGCCGATTATCTATCTAACCGCCTATCCTACATACTTACTTACCCCATATATACGGCTCGTTCCGTTCCGACGTGTGTGTGTGTGTGTGTGTGTGTGTGTGTGTGTGTGAAGTGACGCGAGGAGGCAGAGCTGCGAAACAAATGGTGGAAGTAGCGAGGAAAGATATTTAGCATGCACGGGAAGCGACTGCTGCTCATAAAGGATAGGAAGGAATCCACAATGAACCGATAAGCGAATAATCTCGCGAGAAAAAGGGAAGAATATGAAGGGATAATGGAGTAGGGAGGAAAACTGCCAAGACGGAGCGAAAGCGCATTAAACTCCTGGCCGCCCCCGTCTCTCTAAATTTTTCAAAAATTTGTTAGCGTCAAAAAGAAGAAAAAGTACTTGCGGATATACGTAATTATCGTATTAATTATTACAATATTATTACAAACGGTATCTTTCGTGAAGACATGTGCGAGTATAATAATTAGGGGCAACGTCAACAAAATATAAATAAATATACAAATGATAAGTCGTCGTTTTTTTTTTTTTTGTCGCGGGTTAAAAGCGACAACGATTGTCTTGCTGTAGACTTCTTATCTAGGCCGATAAATGAGTACTTGCAACTATCTACTCGAACATCAAACGGGCTTCCTCCACATTGTAGCTTCTTACATTCTACTCACCTTTTCATCCTCTCGATTCACGGCTTTCTGCTTACGTACCTGCGCGTACTTTTTTATTATTCCAACGTCTCTTCTTTATACGCTAGGCAATTATATTTGTTCCTCCGTATATCGCAACGCGGAGAAACATCGCGAGCTCTTGTTTTATCTGAGCGGAAAATACTTTGGACTAACAAGAGAGGATTTCCAATTCAACGCTCGTATGTCACCTGCGTAAAAAAAAATAGAAACGCCTCTTTCGCGAAGGAAAAAAGCTCAATCAAACGGAATAACCTGCCATTACAAAATCCTAAGAAGAGTAGCGAATCTGTGTTTCCCAAGATCAATCGTACTCGACTTCTTCTCTTCACCAGCTTTCCTCACCGAAAAGATAAGATCAGCGTTATTGTTCCGTTTTAACCGCGTAGCATCGCACGTCGGATATTTCATCGACACTTTCCACTGCGACCAGCGATATTGATAGGCGGCAATAGATATTGATATAAACGAACATGATTTTTATCTAAAGTAATAAAATTATAGAGAAAGGAATGACGTTTAAAATTGTTATCGCTTAAATTCATAATTAACAAATAATTCATCAATATATTCGTTAAAAAAAGTAACACAATATGCATATTTGCAGCGAATAAATGCTTTCCACTACTATACGGCGAAATATGATAAAAACGTATATACGCTAATTCAATTTAATCTATAATCTAATTAACAATGAATTATACAACTAATGAGGAATATCGTGGCAGTATTAAAAATTCCATCGTGTTCCGGGAACTGGCGCTATTTCAGACGCACAATGAGTACTTTATAATTGGGACATAGCGTAACATTGAACCTCATATAATAACGCCGGGAGGAAACCCGGCGAATAGGAGTTATGCTTGTCAGAGAAGTACTTCGGATACGTTATCTTCATTAAAACGTTGCGGGGATTCGGCGTGAAATTCATACGCATAAAAAGTATATAGTCATAATTCGCTGCGTATAAAACTCAATCTCTCGTATATATTCAATGTTCCATTCGCTTTATTAAACGACCGGCGTACACGAGCCGTAAAACGGTATATGCTGAGGAAATAATGAATCGAGTGTATAAATCCTATACCAGCATACATTCGTACGCTAGCCAGTGCTTACGGAAATAAAAACTTAATTAGCGATATAGCAACAAGACATTGTGTTTTGTTAAAAACAATCTCTGTAATTATCGAAAACTTTTGGCGAAGCAGGATTTCGGCAGCTTATGGATGATAGTGTCAATTGACAGTTTGATGATATCGTCAAGTTAATTATAAATGGAGATTGAGACTTGTCTTGCCGCAAAAATTCACGATTTGATCGACCATTTGATTTTGTAATTGAAAATTTACAATATAATAGCATAGTTGCTTTCTCGTTTTTTCACGAGGCGGTTGTGTTATTGTCGATTATATGATTTATCAAACTATCGTATGCGTTTTTAATGACACATTTGTCGCATATATCATTTTAAAGAAAATCACAATATATTAATTTATCCCCGGATTTGCGCCTATGCTACCTTTATCAATCATAATCTTAATCGAAAGAAAATGCGTTAAAAGTATAGCAAGTCTAAGTTATAGCTTAATTTTGAAACCTTTTCATTGAATATTCGTTTTAAAAATATTTTTCATTAATTGTATACATTCCAAATTTTTTTATATATGGCTGTAACATTGGAATACGATAAAGTCAGACAGTGAGCTATTGTTACACCAAAAACAATACAACGGCAATATTGATATACCAAATTCGAATTGAAACAATTTGAATAGTTTTAACAAATATAGGTGTCTGTTTTTTCCTGGTACATTTTAGACTAATCTCTCCCTGACGCGCGTTTTTCATGCATTTTCTCTCTGCCGTACACTATTGTATATCATTATATAAATATCACGAAAATAGGAATCCTTTGTTATAAGAACGCTACAGCATAGAGAATCCAACAAATTGATTTCTCGACATATGTATATACTCGGGAATGACAAGAACATTATATTTTATCGGATGCAAAAAGATAAAGCATACGATATACATTTCAATGACTTACGTATTTGTCCATTTGCGCAATTGTTGTCACAAACATTCGCAATAATTGGGTATTATTCGTACATCTCACTCCCATCCCCCATCCCCCAATACGTTCTCTCTCACCGTCTTCTTTAGATGCAACTTCGAAGCGAATTACCAAAGTATCAATACGATTCTCGCTATTAAAAACATATCGTATGTGAAATTAGACATTCAGCCGATTTGATCGGATTGGAAATGGATTAATTCGATCAAGCGTGACCGGGAGGCACAAAGTTGGTAACCTCTGGCGGAAATCAAGGGAGGACCCTCCTTGGCATAGGCGTAGAATATCTGGAATCATATTGTTGCACTCGCGTATCACCTGCGGCGCTCTTCGTTCGCATATGCAAAATAAACTGGCCACAGTTTAAAAAACAAAAATCGAATGTTTAATAATTTTGTAACACAGGCCATGGCTCGGCGCAGACTCGATATTTCGATTAGACATCAAAGCAATCATATCACGTAATCGTTATTTTTACACTATAATCATTTCCCCCTCCCCCTCTCTTTCGTAATTATAAAAAAAATCTAATTACGCAGAATTAATTAATTCATTGCTCATTTCATAATCGCATCTGCAACAAATGTTCGTATCGTATTACTAAACGGACAAATCCGCGACTATCTAATAATGTGCAGAAGAATACTGGCACTCGTCGTATGCGCCATACGTAGCGTACATGTACCTGAGAAGACTTGGGAAGCCATTAGCTAATTAATGAGATCTCCTCCGGCGATGCTCGGCTTAAAGTCGGGAAAACGCGTACCTAATGCCCCTCGAAACTATGTAGCATTTCGAATGAACAAAAAAGACACACGCGGAACAAAAGCACCTTGCCAGATATGCTTTCAAATAAAATGAATATGTGACTTTGCTCGATTTTATTCAGAAGAAGAGCAAAGTACTCGAATCAATCAAAATTTTGAAATTTAATTTTTTATTCATAAATCTCTCTCTTCTTCGAAGAAGATTACATGTATGAGCTCAAAAAGAATTAGATGACTCATACACCGCGTTTCATTCTAATCCAAGCTACTGAAACCTATCGACATTAGGTCTAAATTAGGATAATATAAAAAAAAAACGTAGAGAGAAAGAGAGAAAGATTATCAGTACTATTTTTTTATAATATTTTATTATCTCATTTCCTTTTTATACCCATTATGAAATTGAAAAAGCTCTTGACAGAGTAAGGCTTTAAATAAATATAGACATCTTACACATGGAGAATTTTTATACTTTTTTTCAGCTTCAAAGTTTGCATAAATCTAATCAAATCTCATTATCACATATTTGAAAAAGGATACCATCGTAATTCGAGCGAATATATATGAAAATTTTCACGCAGTTTTTTCTTTCTTTCTCATATATGTTTTTTTTTTTTTTAATGATCAAAGCGTTTGAACATGATAAAATCGCGGTTATCTCTGCATTTATCGCGCACTTGTTTACGAGATTCGATGCATCGAAGAAAGCAGACTCGGAGTTATCGAACGACGCACCAAGCATCGAAATGAAACAATGCCCCAACACTCTCTCCGAGAGTCTAATCAAAATGACCACAAAGATTAATCCATTGTCCATGTTCATCTCCGATGCTCAGTTCTCTGATCGAGGGCTCGACTTTAAGATAACGTCCACATTTTTTAAATACGATGCGTTCTCACGCTATAAATTTATTTGTCACTCGTTTAGCTTTTGCATTACTCCTAATCTCTTTTATAATTTAACACAAGCTTTCTAACTCACGAATCGTATATATTTGTTTCCTCCCGCCTTACATTTTCAACATAGGCAACATTCTGTAAAATATATCGATTGCAATCGTCATCGATTTTTAAAAATCTACATTTAATTAAACAAATTATTTCTGAATATCTCTTAATAAATAAAGAAAAACTAATCTCTGATTTGATTTAGTGGAATTCGAAATAATTACATAAAATCAATAAATCGCGCTAGATTTGCGTATTTTCGCGATATGAATTTTTTCATTATAGAATTCGAACCGCGTATTTTCACCGTGCTTCCAAGAATTAAGTAATTGCGCCAAGAGAAGGCGATTTAATTTCAGATACGCCGCGAAGCTCGAAGAGTGGTCTCGTATTAAGATGGCTTGTTTTAGCGCGTAACGGGGATAAAACTAAAACGAGCGAGTGAACAAGGTACTCGCGTACAGAAGACAAGCCGCGACGCCACGTGCTTGGCGATCCTGCAAACGACAGACCATTGTTTCGCGGATAAGCCGTTTTTATTAAAGCGGATGATTATTTCGACGTCGAGCATCGTCGGCAGATAGGACGAAAACCGATCGATGCCTAAGCCACTGTCGTCGCCACCATCTCGGGCCGCTTTCGCGTTTTACACCTGATTAAGCGGCAAAGTGATACATCTGCAGCATTAAAAATATTTGGATTGTTATTAAATATCTTGTGTGGAGAGCAAGATTCAAATTTAAATCCTGCGATAAAATCGATTTAAAATTAAAAGCAGATTTTTATCATTTATAAATTTCCACATATTATTAAAATTTACCTAATTTACTTTCCTGAAAAAAATGCATAAGTCTGTAAAATCGTAAACGTATCCATTCTCTATATACTTAATAAAATATTATATTGCCAAAAATATGATTTTTTGTAAAATCAAAATGAAATTTTGCGATTAAAATTGTGAAATCATTAATAATGCAACGCTTTTTCCATCGCCTTTCTTACTTCCAAGAAGGAATTAGAGAGATTGGAACCGGCCCACCCTTCTTCACGGTCCGAATCAGAATGCAAAAAAAAAAGAAAAAAGGAACTGTTTTAAGAACAAAGGAGCCGCTTTTACATGGTCCGTGGAAAAAAATGCGTTTCTACGCGACCATTGTCCGGTATGGTTTCGATGAAAATCTAATAGCGCGAATGAGAAGGGAGCAGGATTAGTCCCGAAGAAACAAAATGACAAGAGAGAATGAAACGGATAAGGTAAAAAATAAGATGCAAACGCGAAGAGGGCGAGAGAGAGAGAGAGAGAAGATAGAAACACGGGGAGATACGTGTAGGTTCGTCCATATAGGGACAGAAGGCAGCCCTGCGGGCAGGCAATCAAATAAAGTAGTCCGAGGTTGCTTTGCCGGATGCAAATTCAGCCCCCGTGGGCTTTCTGTTTCCATCCTCCCTCCCGCTGTCGCTCTGTAACTGCGAGCCGGAATCTCAGCGCGAGTTTCCGGGATGGAAGTGGCCCTGTAACTGCTCGCCGATACATATCCTACTATACCCCCCGCCGTTTCCTCCTTTTCTTCCCGTTCCTTTTCTCCCGTCCAATTGTTTGTTCTAGCCTTTTCCAGCTCGAACACGAAGAATCGACGCTATACATGGCGCGTGTTCAATCGAATCCCTCAATAACGTGTTTATAGACATTTCAAAGAACTTGAAAAGTATATCCCTTTATTTACATTTCGATTAATTGCACGATTTAATAGTTTCATGTTCGCAAAGAATGAAGAGAATTCACGAGTATTTTTGTGATTATGGAGAGACCTTTGACCTTTTTTTATAGGTATGGGCTTCCGGTTGCTATATTTACAAAAAATCGGAAAATGTATCCAATTCTACACGCAATTTTTATAAACGTACGAAAAAATGTATAGTTAAGCTTATTTTTATCGCATATTTTTGAGAGATGAGAGATAATTTTATTTATAAAGGTTTAACGATAAATCCCGATGAAGCGCAAAGAAGATGGACACTCGGTGATAATTTTTAAGGAAAATACCACACGCGGGCGATTAAAGATTATATATCTTTAAAATACTAACATAAGCTAGAATGGCACGTCACGTACGTGTATTCGCCAGAGCGATTCCAACGGAACGAAGGGTTCGAGCGAGCGAATCGGATCGCGCTGTGCGACTCACTCCTAATTATGTCTTAATGAAAATAAATCGCTACATTTGTAAGAGTGTCGTGTCTCTTTGGGCATTTCTACGAATCGCCCACGCAGTTCGTCTTCTTCCTCCTCCCCTTCCTTCTCTCTGTCTCTCTTCCTTCCTTCCTTCTATCGCGTTATCTTCGTGCTCTACGCCACCTGTTTGATTCTCTCAAAGGGATACCAGTGTCTATTTGTCTATTTCGGTTTATCCCGTTCTCTCTCCCTCTCTCTCTCTCTCTCTCTCTCTCTCTTTCCCGCCGATTTCACTCCGCACGACTTGGATTTGGAATCCAACAGCCTTCCTCCTGTCTTCCTTTCCGTGCGCCCTTACGTTCCAAGTTGAACAATCAATTTCAATTTCACGAGAATCTCTTTTAAATCTCGAATTTGCCGCGCCATTCGAAACGACGCGACGCGATGGTTCGGGGAAGAAGGAGGGCAAATTAATGCACCTAAATGACAATCGTGAATCGATAATAAATCGAGACACAGTATCATATATGTATAAGAGAGACCTCTGCTTTTATTTATAATCTAATAGTAACAGCAGCGATAAAATAGCGATAGTAAGAATAGCAATAACAATATTATTCGATAATATATACAACTATAAAAGAAACTTATTTATTATAAATAGTGAGATGAGAGAGAAAAAATATTTTACAGAAATACGATCGCGCGCGTGTTTACAAATGTAATTCCGTTGGGAAAGGGGGAGGTGGCAACAAAAAACGGCAATGACACACACTCAACATAGTAATTCTTAAATAACCGTCTCTCTTTTCTTTTTTTTTTGTATCTATCCTATGTTAACTTACCGGACATGCGTGTATAATTCTGCCCGCGCAATGTACTTTTCTTTTTTTCTTCCATCACTGTTATTAATATGCCTCGACATCTCGCCCCACATTTCTTAGCTTAAGTATATATATATATATATATATATATTACAGTATGCTGGTACAGTATGCCAAGTGTATGGCAAGTTATATCCGGCGGGGCGCGAGAAATGTTTATTATCGCACCAATTGTCACAATACGAGCGTGCTGTCACATTTGTTATAAAGCTCAATCGTTCCATGCGCCCATCCATCAAAGTTCACACGCACACCACGTAATAAAACAAGACGTTCTTTTCACTTGCCGACGATACATAGTACGATATCGCTGGACGTCACGTCAGACTCGTTCCGAAACGGTACATATTATACAGTAAACTTACAATTACGACGATTACCGTTAAATCTAATAAGTAACAATGCGTCGAAATGGTGAACGCGATATCGGCGATTCCGTTCAGAAGCGGTTTCTTCATTCAAACATTTTCCATTCTTCTACTCTTTTATTCTCTCTTTCTACTAATGTTACAGTTCGCGACATTTTATCATCCCTACGGCTGATACCTTGATGCTGATTAAACTCGCGTAAAACTGATCGGTTAATTATAAAACAACGAGTTGGAGGTATGTTATCCGTGAAATGGACGAGAGAAACACATTCGGATAGACATTAGATCTCACAAAACATATACTATGGATTAAAAAAATAAAAGAAGGAAAGCGTTTCAGGAACTCGCTATATCCTTACATGTGCCTTACATAGAATTGTTCGAATGACTCGCTATTAAACGCATAATTGATCGCGTACGAATTTACGCACCGAGATAATTCTTACGCAGCTCTGTTTGCGTCGCTTGGCGATATAGCGTTCTGTAAATTTGAAAGTATTCAACAGAGTCAAAACTCGATTGCGTATCTATCACATTAATCCCCTGTCTCAATCGTCTGATTGAACGGACACACCATCGAATGTCGTAAAGAAATTAAAAAGAAAATAGAAACGCTGCAATCGATCGTGTAATGAATTCTCTTTATGTACAATCATACCAATGATCCTGTCGGCGATCTAATATTATCGATATAATTAATTAAATGGCCATTTGTTAGATGCAAAGATCTACTCGCGCGAGAGGAATGCCCGTATCCGCTCGGGAGACGGAGCTAAAAAAGATTCCGGTGAAAGAATGTTCCGTTGAAGGCACTCTGACTTGTTGCGCTCGGAAACTGCGATCTTACCAGTCTCGCCGACTAACGCTTCCCTAATATCTTCAAGAGACGAAGAGTGCAAAGACAAGAATGCGAATAAAAAGTAATGATTAGAGACGATCTTTACTTTAGTTATGTCATCTTTGCGCGATTCAAATGTAAAAGTTTTAAGTTTATCGAATGAATGAAATAGAATAGTTAAAAAATCGAATAATTTAAAATATAAATGTAATAATATTTTGAAGAAAAATATATATTTGAGATTATACCTACTTTATGCAATAAGAAATATTATATTTACAAAATAAACAAGAGAGAAAGAGAGAGAATGTTGAGATTATTCACGAGTATACGCTTCAATCAAAAGGTAACATTTAGCGTAATATGTATTGCATTCTTTTAACGCATCTTTATCTACAGATAATCAATGTAAAATCTTGCATTATGTAATGCTGATCGCCAAACGTTAAACGTAAGACGGTATTACGAGATACTGCATTAAAAAGAATTATACATTGCATTAAAAGTACAAATAATAAATGACTCGCGCGATTTGTACAGATTCGAAAATGCGATAGATTATAACATTGTGTCTTATCATTCCTGAAATTACATTTATAATAACTAACTTTTGCTATCATATATTTAACGAATCTAACATCGAATTACCAAGTGCAATAAATCCGATATCCCCGATAATATTTTACTCCCATTGAAAATTTATTCAATCTATAACTACGCGTCGCGCTATCTTTGCCTCTCTTCGTCCATTGGTTCTGACTTGAAAAAGCGCGATACCTATTCGTTCTCAAAGAAACGTCTTCTAAACTTACCTTCATCGAAATCAAGGCTTCGTTCGTTTCTTACATAAAGACCATATTTGCATTACTTTACAACATTAACTTCCATGACAGGAGAAAATCCGCAATCATATGGAAATGACGTTCCTTTCGCTCTTGGCTGCCGTGCATCTGTCACACGGCACAAAGTCTAATGTTCCTTTTCATCCTCGGTGGACGTCGCTTCCTTGCGTACAGCTTCGGCAGACTCGATGACCTCGAAGCCTTCGGAGGACGAAATATCGGTGGACGAACTCGTAGCTCCGGTGGCTAGAGAAACCGCGTCCGTCTTCGCTACGGAAGACACCGTCGCGTCCTCCGACACTGCGGTTCAACGTAAAATTGTTCCTTATTACGTGACGTGTCGCAAAAAAAAAAAAAAAAAAAAAAAAACTCTTTAACGCAATTTGGAAAGCAAATATCCGTAATAAAAGTCAAACTGTCGATGCGTGCGGTGTAAACACGCAACTCTGTAAGTCAAACCGCAGCTGTAAACAAACTGGTTTCCGATGGGATCGCTCGCTCGCGCGCGCGTTGCAACGATTATCGATTATCCACGAGTGCGAGAAACGAGAGATGAAATTAAAAGCCCAGAAAAATAATCAGTGCTAGTTGGATCGTTCGTATTGAAACACGATAGCGCGGTATCGCGTGCCAAACTGCGTAGTCGCTCCAAAAGCGACGAGTGTCAGTGACACAGGATCTACAAAGTGCTCATTCAAAACTCTAAACCGGCGAAACGCCGCGCGCTTCGCGAGTACGGGCGAAACGTATAATCATGAAATTACCGACGATTGCAACGTTACAATGATTTCATTTCAAAATTATCCAAAACACAACATTTTCTCCCGGGATCGCCGCCATCGCTTCTCTATCGACCTGTCGCGTTCGAGGGTGAATTTCCCATTATTTCTGATAACGTTCGCGTCTTAATGTATTTCAGAAAATTAAGCCGAAACAAGCGTTGTAGAGAAAAGAGAAAAATTTTTTTACCATTGTATGAAAGTTTCAATAGATGTATGGGCGCGTATGCGCCGATATATAATTAAATATATCGTTTCAATTTGTTCCTCTATATATACATGTACGAATATCGAAGTTCGATCAAATATACGATATCCAATAGCACGTTTAACTCTTTAGCACTATGGGATAAAATTTCACTTGTACTTATTCGCAATCCCCTCACATAAAAGCTTTACAAAAAAAAAAAAAAAAAAATAGAGCACATCTAGAGAAAAAATTAACTAAAAAAAATTAACTCATAATTACGTTTAAAAATACGACTGTCGAATTATTAAGTAAAACCGACTTGCTTCACCTGTCATTAGGACGGAAAAAAATTTTTATATAATTAGGAAATTAATCAAATTAAAAATAATTGCTGATATTTATCGATCATTAAAACATTTCTGAACAACTTTTGTTCGCGAGAAATTCACAAAAATATGATCTCTTTTATCGTGACTTGTAAGTCGGTGTCTCAGCACAGAAAATATAATAAATACAGTGTTAAGATACACAAGTCACGACATACCTTGAATAGAATCGTCACGACGATCAGCTGTTGTCGTCGGCGTGAACGTTTGCTCGGTATCGGCGCTCGCGGGTCGTTCTTCCGGACCGCTAGGTTCCGGATCGAGTTGGGACAGCTCGGTGATATAGTTGTGCTGCGTCTGCTCCGTCGTAGGCGTCGATGAGTCGTTTGGACTCGGCGGAGACGAAGGTGTCGCCGGTGACGACGGCGTCGATCCCGGACCCGGGGTGGTCGGAGCCGTGCTGGGTGTCGCTGGCTGCGCCTGCTGAGGTTGGGCGTGATTGCGAAACAGAAGTTGCTGCAGTTGCGCTTGCTGCAGAATTACTGGTAGCTCGTAGTGATGGAAAAAGTACAGCATCGAGTGCTGAAACGAAAAAAAAAAAACAAAAAAAACCGAACAAATCTTTATAAAATAATTCGTAAATCATTAAATTAGAGAATAGATCTATATGATATAATGCTTGCAGTAATGGCATTATAACGAGGATTAAAATATGCGACATGAGCAAAACGATATATCTATGTCTCTCGTACAATTAGATTATTCATATTGTTTGAAATTTGACGTCAATATTAACGTCATATTATTATCGACCTTCAATGACGTCGGTACAGCAATTCAGAGCGGCTTCTTCAAACATTACAAAAGTTCCAATCACAAATGTCAATGAAAAAAGTTTGATTTTATACTTGTGATATGTCATTTTAGGCTAAATCTCTCTCCCTGATATTATATCATCGCGGATCTACATACATACATTACAAGTTGAAATTGTGCCATGAAAGTTCGCGCGTCTCTTTTCGCGTTGCATCGCTGAAGAAATCAGAAACAAGAATTCTGTTGGCGAGATATATACATATCTCGTGGTACACGTGGCTCTCCACGCACTCTCCTACGTTCCGCGCGTATAATCCGTGTATGTGTGTGCGGTCCGCTCGCGCCTAGCAAATTTAAATGGAAATTCGCCAAATTCGTTCTATATCAGAGCGCTCTCTTTCTCCGCAATCGCTTCATTCGAACCTGACTCTGCCGATCCGCACAGATCGCAATAACGCGGGTTCGCTTTACTCGCCGCGAAACTAAATTCCCCGTCTGTTACATATATATATATATTATTAGGTGATTCGCGCGTCCCTCGATCGAACCAACGCGAGGAGCAGAGTTAAAAGAATGATTTATAGAGATATGAGATAAATTGCGCTCGTGCCAATGAGAATTGTTCGATCCTGATGCTCTATTTAAAATAGAAAAATCCAGCATGAACAAATGACGCGCGGGGGAGGAAGCGGAGGTGGCGAGTGGAACGGATGAGCGAGAGGAAGAATCTCTTGGATATGGAAAATAGATATCTCGAGTCCCTGCCTCCCGTTTCCCCTCCCTCGGGCACCTGTCGACGACGCGAAGGAAATGGTATTCCCGGCGATTCGTCGGCGAGAGCGAAACGATTCCGCGCCGTTTGAGAAAAAGAAGACCGG
Organism: Formica exsecta; assembly: GCF_003651465.1. Taxonomy (NCBI): domain Eukaryota; kingdom Metazoa; phylum Arthropoda; class Insecta; order Hymenoptera; family Formicidae; genus Formica; species Formica exsecta. Next base: position 354,970 of record NW_021849649.1, on the reverse strand, counting down.
TGGAAAGATTCGTGATGAACGGGAGCGGATCCCCTAAGGTAAACGGGAAAAAATTGCGGGGGAGGAAGGATTGCGGAAACGGGGGAGCAGGATCGAGGAGAGGGAGAGGAAGAGGGGGCGATATATCGAGTTTTCGTTTGGCGGATAATCAACGCCAATGACACCGATATCGAATCGGCGTATAATCACGCCGCGGGGCTAATCGGCTAAAATCTGACCTACAGCAACAGCCGGCCGAGAGCTTTGCCATCCGGGAATCGAAACGATTCTCGGCCGACGTGCCCCGGAGCCTTTTGAATTTTGCCGCCACACGATATTCGTAAACTCATTGCTAGGAAATAATTGTCGCTCGTTAAATGATCGATCGTGTTAACGAACCTGTAACCCGGTTTGTCAGGCAAAAACTGTCATCACCGTGACGTGATGGGTTAAGCCAGTTTATTTACAAAGCATATATTCGATCATGTTCTCCAATGCGTTGACATATCATTTTATTTAGGCGTTTGTGGAAAAAGATTGCTGCACCATATTGTATATTCAACAATATTCTATGATAAAATATTAAGATTGAATAAAAATATATCACGCGTAAAAATAATTGATTGACGGATCACTTATTATAACATATTGATATTGAGAAAATATATGAAATTTTAAAAGATATAATCTGGAAAATCCGAAATGCCAAGACTTGTATTTTTAGAAGATTACCTATATATAGTAATTAAAAAAAAAATTAATCAAACGTAATTTTTTAAAACACTATAATACTTATAAAATATCTGCAATTTATAATAATTTTATCAATGATACGTATATCTAAATCGTATTTCGTTATATAAATGTTCGTTAAATTAAACTACACGTATAATACCGAGAATGATCGACAATCACTATAAATGTGTCCGACAATCGAACAGTGAATACAACATAATAATATAATCTTTTTTCAAGCGCGTAATGACGTAGCATCGTGATGCATTTACACCTTTTATCGAGTGAATTAACCACTCCATTAAACTTTAATGGTATTCAGTTTTTACGCGTGAAATATACACAATACATATCGAATGTAGTTATTAACGTAGCGGCTATCTATTGTAACGCCATTATAATAATACCTGTTAATACGGCCATCGCGATCATCTAATTATAAGTTATTGCGTTATCAAAGTACGCCCTCCAATCAGATTATCCACCGTATTATTGGCGTAGTAGCAAATTTGTTTCTGAAATTCCGGCGGCTTATAGCAAATGTTCTATTACGATCGATCGCGTTTGTCATAATAGACGATACTCTACTTAAATACGGAGATAAATATACAATCGTGCGTGACCGCGATGACTTGTCGAACATGACAATGTACGAAGTGCAGAGAGACTAAATTATCAAAGAGAGAAACGTTTTTTTAAAAAATTCCCCAAGTTTCAATAAAATTCCATGAGAATTTCCTAATTTTTTCAGATATAAAAAAAAAATCCCTGAAAATTCCAGATTCTTCATGTTTTCCAGGGGGGGTTAAATACTCTGCCAAAGTTGCAAGAAAGACCAAACAAAATTTAAGAGAACATAATAGCGTATATATTTCCTCATGGAATATACTTGATGGAAAATAACAATATTTCTCTCTCACATACACACAGGAATCTCCTTGACGGAAATATCTGCGTCCTTAATGAAAAGAACGAGACACGCCCTTCTCGATGAGAACGAGATTCCCGCCTTTAAGGTAACCTTATGCGCATTCGTATATGGGAGCCAAGAAGCCGCATTAAATTATTTCTATCGATCGAGCTGTCAGGAGCATTGTCCCGGTTGCGTTTACGTAACTTAAGTTTGAGCGATGGCGGCTTTAGGCTATCCAGCCAAGCGACCACGGCTCGTTCTTCGTTCTCGTACTGCGCTAGCGTTCCTGTCAATCGCAGGACTCCCAACAGTAGCCAACGGGATCGCATGCAAAATATTGTGCTCCCCCATTTTCCCTCATCTATCTCGACGCTATTCCTGAAGGCGGAAGTGCAAACTCGCGTCATATACTCGGCGCCCACACATCATATTTTTTATATGTTGTATAATAAATTTATAGTTACATTCGATTACGAATTAATTGTCTTATATACATGCACACTGTCTGACAAGGATTCGTTCCGTTCTTCTAGCGAGATGAACGTAGGTGTGGGGATATTCGTACTGAAAACATTACGATCGCACGAAACTACAATTTACTCGGCCAAAAAAAATTATTTTTATACTCGCCGCGACTCTATTATTAACGGGCGTGTATATGTTTATAAAATGTTAATCGCAAATTGTAATAATTGTTTGGAATAATTACGTTTTTCGAAAGATAATACGACGACAGACTCTCGTGCCGCTGCCTTCCCGCTCGAGCTTCACCGTACGAATGATAACAATATGCCAGCGTATCAAAACAATAACGTGTCATACGTACACCGTACGCCGTCAATTTCCTCCCACTGTCGAAATACTTTGTTTATATGTTAAATACTTAATATATAGAATAGATATCCCCACTCCCACGTTCACCTCACTAGGGAAACGGAACGAATCCGAGCAGTGTACAATTACTATCATTTGATTATAAACGCCAGATGCAATCGCGCGTTCCGAATTCATATTATATCAATTTTGTAAAATTAAATATGAAATTTTCTAAATAAGAGCCGTTTACTCTTTTTCAGTTATTTTAACATTTTCCTCTTATATATATTTCAAATATGTTAATCTAGCAAACTTTCATGTGTGTTCAACATTAATTAATGCAATATAGGAACAATGTTGGGATTAACATTATTTAATCTATCGAGAAGCCACATTGGACAATAATCATAATCTATATCTCTTAAATTCTCTTTCTCTCTTTCTCTTTGATATATTCCAATCCGAATATAATTTATCTAAAATGCAGCGCTATAAAATTTGGCTTCTCTCGTCAAATTTTGGTTCATTTTCTCACTTACTAATGCTTAACTTATTTAAACAGATTTAGCTGATTTATGTATGTACATGAATTAATTAGACAAACAGAACGATAATGATCATCCATCGATCAAACATATTAACTACTAAGTTCTAAGAAATTCAAAATATGCTAACATAAATCCCGGAAAGATAGAAAATCTTGTACGTATCCGCGATACAATTTTTAAACTCAGCTCGATTGCCGGGGAAGAAAAGAATCTTTTGCTAAACTTAGACCGACTATATCAGCTCAAGTACTCGCAAGTAGGTCACGGAATATTCAAGTGATCAATGTCCGTTTCAATGAAAAAGAGCAATTTTTCTCGGGAGAACTTTTCTATTTCCGTGGTAGAGTTTTTATCGCGAAGACGATTATTTCACGATTCGTGACGGGACGGGACGGGCGCCACTTTAATCCCAAAATATATACATCGCATAAATATTCGTGTCCCTCATCGGCCGTCAGCACATTTATGCACGCCAAGAGAATTTATTCCCGACTACTATTCTCCGTGTCCTGTCATTGATCGCGCTTTACGAGATCGTATCTCAAACGTCGAGTCGAATCTTGATGAAATCAAAGAATTTTATATTATCTATACTGGATAAAATAATACGATACCAAATTACTCACCTGTATAAAGAGCCAAGATGTGACTAGCGCCAGGCTGCTGTACTGCCCATTAAATCGATAATGGTACGCGTAGAAAGAAAAGTGGTACAAGTAGAAGAATCTGAAACAGAAAAAGCATGTCTCGTCATTAAGACGTGTCGCATGACACATGAGAAAAGCGTGTCTCGAAATACACGAGCTTTCGTAATACGAGATGAATAGTGAGTCATTATCGCGCAAACGCGCGTCCTGACGTCGTGATCGCGATGATATAAATAAATAGAAAATTCTCGCAATGCAAATACGTAAAATTACGGAATGCAACGAGATTTATTCGCCCCCGATGTGCGCGATAATCTCGAAAATCCGTAACAACATCAAGCCACTTAACAGGTTACATAACGTAACGATATACACGGCACGTTCCCACCCCGTGGCAACAATATGGACGAACTATCGATCAGATCGTATCAAGTTTCAGCCTATTGAAATATCGAGGGTGACGCGTTGCGCGGCTAGCGGCTATGCGTCGTTATTACGACCGAAAAAAATATCATAGGTGACGCAATATGCGTTATCTAGCTATAGCGACACGCACGATTCTAGTAAAAAGTATCGGATATGTTGCGGATAATTTTCTTGCGATTGACATGCAAAACAGAAAAAAAGTTTTTTTTTTTTTTTTCACTCAAAGAAGTCACTCAAAGAATCCGTAGACGAAATAGCTGATATTCGAACTTTCTACAACGAATCGTGATCAAAAAATGTTAAAAATTGCAAATCTTTCAATTTTATATCTCTAAAAAATATGAAATCTGTTTCTCATTATGCCAAGGATTAATCCATCTCGGTTTTACGATAAATAAAAAGCAGAAATACTTCATTTCTTAATCTTCCCCTAACTGAATTATTTGTTACGCTATTTCGTCGCGAAGGAGAAAAATCCTTTCTCGTGACTATCGTTTTACATATTTCGACCGTACTATTTATCGAGCTTGATTTTATGATTCATCAAAAATATTCAGATTTGAATCGTCATTTCGGAGAAGAATAAATTTTAAGAAAGAATTAAGATATCTGTTTAACAAAGTTTAACAAAATTTAACTCTCTTTTTCTCTTTCCGCGTATTCTTGCCATCTTCATACCAAGGCATTTTTGAATCAATCTAGATCAACCTAAATATGTCAAAGGCTGCATGCGTATTTATATATGTATATATATACTTTTTTTCATTGCAGTCTCCTCTGATGAACGGCGTTTGGGTGATGAAGGAGGGGTTGTAATCAAGCGATTTTTACGAGAAGCTGTTACGGGGTCGCCAATATTTACGGATCAGGGCGGGGTTGAGGCAACGCCACTACCCGAAGAAAGAAAAGCGATCAGCAGAGGTGTGGTGGAGGATGATAGAAAAAGAAGTCGGGGTTTGTAGGTATATCCCCTCGATGAGTACGACGAGTATGACGACTAATTTTCTAGAGTATATAACGGAACTTTAGCGTCTCTCAATCAATCCGATATGTGTATCATAAGTTATGGCTATATATACCCGTCATTATTAAAGTATTGTTACATAATATTTTGCAATCAATGAAATATTTTTACGGTAAAAATATTTTATCAAGCAAAGAGAATGGAATTAATATAAATAAATCTTTAGAAATATTATTAAAATTAAAAAGAAAACTATAAATATTCTATGTATCAAATACGTACATGAAATATGCCAAAAATTAAAAAAAAAAAAGATAGCAGATTTATACGTGTACATGTATCGAAAAATATCATATATGATAGACTATGTATTTAAAAATTGCGGATCTCTATTTCTAAGATCATTTATTCCTAAACAATACGTACTGAATGCATTTATGCGTCCAAGATCTTACGATGCGTAAATTTATATACAGTGGGCGTTGGTTCGTAAACGCTTTGCATTATGTTTTACGACGCTGCCAGTCGTAAAACGCAGTTTAGGCGGCCGATGCATCCCATTTTCGTCCGCAACGACACACATCCAATAAATCCAACCATGTCTTGTTTGGATCGAAGGCAAAGTCTCGTCGTGATTAAAGGGTTGACGTTACTTTGCAATTTGTTAACAAACTAGAACGTTACTTATCGTCTTTGAAAACAGTTAAGACAAATATTTTTTTTTTGTACTCTGATATTGTAAACTGATCAAAACAATATTTTTACGCTTAGTAAATACAATGTAAATATTAATCAGATAGTTTGTCAAATTTGATGGCAATCGCAATCAATTAGAAAATCTACATTGTAAACTATCTGATCCGCAATTGCGATGCTTAATGAATGTTACGTTTGTAAAAAGAGAAAGATAATTTTAACGCAAACGCGCCTAAAAAAATCGCGGAGAAATAAAAGGTGGAATGAACGGGAAACGGACAGAAGGATGAGAAAGAATGCGCCTCCGAAATCCTACGTTACGTATTCCGGGGACATAAGCTCTAAAGTGTCTCACGCTCAGGGAACCGCAACCATCCGCAGACGATTCATACGTCTTTTCCGGGAAAAAGGGAGGGCAAAGAAGAGAGGAGCCAGAGACTCTCCAAACGCATTTTGAATTCATTGAATAGTGCTACCCCATCCCTCCGGAGAACGGCAGGGGTTACTTTCGGACTTTAGAGCAGACTCCGAACAGGTCCCCAGCTACCCGATACAATCTCGGCGAACTTTTCATACTACATATACGTAACGTCCGGACTATAACTCGGTTAATGTAAGAAATCACGATAGCAGAGAGCAATAATTATTATGCGCAGTTATTCGATTAATCGACTTATTACATTACATTAAACTTATGTTATGTTTACTAATTGTAATTGTGATTCTGTTGCAATTTATAAGAAATGCATCAATGCAAGTAATTAGAATAGATATTTTTCAAGTATTTCTTTACTAAAGAAAAAGATGTATAACGTAGATATCCCCGAAAATTCGCGTTATTGCTTGGGATGGTAATGAATTTATGAGATATAACTCTCATGTCAAATCGCACGGAAGATATTCACCAAGGCGTACTTTGTCTTATCTTCGCCTTTGGTCGGATGCAGTTCGTAACAATCAGTTTCGGCATACACCTGACAGATTTACAATACGAGGAATACGAAGGGATGGTATCCAAACAAGAGGTTGTGAAATAAATTCGATAAATTTATTCCACAAACCGCAATCTTCTTAGAAAGAAAATTAATAACTATAAATTATATTAAAGATATATATATATATATATATA
>NW_021849649.1:345668-347920 GCF_003651465.1 Formica exsecta | reverse complement strand
GAAAAATGAAAAGATGAAAAAAATAGATATAGGTCATAATAATTAATATATATATAAGATATATATATATATATATATATATATATATATATATACATATATTAAAAGTATTGTGTTTCTCTATAACGTTTCTTTCTCTTCTTTTTACCGCAAAACAAAAATAAAATAATTAAAAAAATATTATTTTCAAAAGTAGCTTGTTTTGAAATTTCTCTTTTTTACTTCGATATTTTTTTCACATAGTTTGTTTTAATAAAAAAGCTCTCTCTCCGGTTGTTGCAAATGTATGTGGCCACGGGATGTGAAATCGTACGCTTGTCCAAGAAATTTGCCCATGTTTTCTACCAAGGAGCAATATCTTTTGAGAATCGCTTACTTTTACACAAGTGAATGAACGAAGAGAAACGAAGGAAGGGACGAAAGGAAGGGAGTGGAAGGATCCCGCGGCGATGTTCCTAGCGTAGGGAAGAGGGTCGCGCTTTAACGGCGGTGGCACCAGGGTGGGAACAGGAAGGCAAAGAGGGTGTAGCCGTCTCCATAACTGTACGGTCCACTCGGCTAACGTAAGTATATTGTCAATCAATCCATGGTATAAAAGCAATCTGAGCTCCGAACGACGGGGTGGCGGGATCCCGCGGGGCGTAGACGGAACCCAGGGACTAAGGAAGGTGAAACGATGGAAGAGAGGCGAGTACAAACAATCCCCCTCCTCCACGCATTTCGCAGAAAAGGAAGGAGAATGACAAGGATCGGAGGAAGGAAGGAAGGAAGGAAGGAAGGAAGGAAGGAAGGAAGGAAGGAAGGAAGGAAGGAAGGAAGGAAGGAAGGAAGGAAGGAAGGAAGGAAGGAAGGAAGGAAGGAAGAAAGAAAGGAAGGAAGGAAGGAAGGAAGAAAGGAAGAAAGAAAGGAAGGAAGAAAGGAAGGAAGGAAGGAAGAAAGGAAGGAAGGAAGGAAGGAAGGAAGGAAGGAAGGAAGGAAAGAAGGAAGAGGTCCTTTCCTCACTGGCCACTCCAAGGACCTTATCCAACAAGTAGGATGAAACGAAACTCGCGCAGCCAGTATCAGTACTCGTACAGGATGCCTCAGAAATTATAGCGGTTATAGAAAAATACTAGATATAAATTGTCGTATCAGTCATGATAGTAATAGAGTAATAATAACTGTTGATAAAATTATAAAACTAACAATTTTATATATAACTTTTCACTGAGAGAATCGACGATAAATCGGAAAGAAAAGAATAGTGATTTCTGAGTAATCCTGTATATTGTACAAATCTCTGTGTGTACGTGTGTGCGGTCAACCCGGCGTGACCGGATATGGCCGATGGTAGAATATATCCGAAGAAGCTGGTAGAGGAGTCTCTAGCATTCTCGAGGTGGCGCAGTGCGTCCTGTTCACAGGAAAACCCCGAGTGCTGAGAAAATATATCGGTCTGATCGCCAAGAGAGACGACGAAGACGACGACGACGACAACGTCGCCGATCGGATTGATAGACCCTTGGAAGAATCTTTCTTAAAGGTCATGGAATGTAAGATGACGACGTGTAAAAGCGTGGAAAAGAAACTTTCGATAGCTTTTTTAATCTCAAAAAATGTATCATAAAAATCAAAATTTGTTATTTATTGTACCGGGAAAACATCGTTTAAATGTACGCTGATGATACAAAAAAATGCAATGTTAAAAAACCAGATACAATTTGGTCTCTATTTAAGAAAATCGCAAACCGGTGCTGTCAGTTCCATAAACGAATTTACGCCTTATCGATCCTCGAGTACATCAGCAGAACACCAGTAAATGAACACAGGCTTTATCCTGGTCAAGACGGCGGGAGTGGTCGTGCACCGGTAAATAAAGTTATATCCCCATCGTGGTCCGATGGGAGACGATCGCGTCGCGTCGGTCCCGTCGTGTCCCGGGACAGCACGACTAGCGGAAAATGAAATAATATCGGCGTAAACACACGGGATCGTACGGGTGAACGTCAAAGAGGCCGTACGTAAATAGGTAAGAGAGTTTACGGCTATAATACACGAAAGGGGATGTCGAAGAGTTGAGAAAGATAGAGGAGAGAAAGTAAGAAGGAAACGTCATCGTGGGACACGACCATATGTGACGAATATCTCCGAGAAAGATTGTCGATAGCGCAAATCTGGATAATGTATTTACAAGATTCGATCCTTCTCACGTCGACAAAGATTGACCGCCAGAGATTGAGTCGTCAAAATGAAACGCGTCGGGATTTTTCCCC
>NW_021849649.1:296920-345583 GCF_003651465.1 Formica exsecta | reverse complement strand
CACTATCGCTACTTTATTTCGCGGGTTTATATCCCGATTTGACTATAAATCTCGCGCATAAACAGTCGTAAGAACGGGACTCGTCGCGCATCTCGAATGACTCGAATCAAAAATCACGCGAGAGATGCATTTCATTTCGACTTTGGAGTAAAAGCCGGTCCATCGAGACTCTAACGCGAAAGAAAGCACGCACACGGTCGTCTTACGATACACACAAAGAGAGAGGTGTATCGCGGGCATACATTGTCCGGTGAGCATTGTCGCAGTATTCTCCCCTTCGCTATATCCGCGGTACGATAATCCCGTACTTTGCGGAATAAGCAACGATTTTCGAGTCCTATTCTATATTATTGCGGCACGAAGAGAGATGCGCGCGTGTAACGCGGTGGGCGCTTGGTGGGCCGCATTAAAGGCCGGATAAACCTGCCACACGCGTACAATAACGCGCGCGTGGGCTTTGGAGACCTCCTCTCAATGCCATTCCCGCTCTTCTTTTTTCGTCCGCAGGTGGAATCGCATGATTAATGATCCTCAACGACGCCTTACTCGCTCGGTCGGCGCGCACACTCGGAAGGGATCATTTTATCACGCTCAGCGGATTTCGCCGACCGGGAGTACGTATTTCTCTCCGCAATTTCCGTGGAGGAAGCACTCGGCTAGGAATTCAATCGGCAATTGTTGAAGGAGCGCGCGAGTCCACTTTATTATTTTAGAATGATGTAAATATCAGTCAAAAATTATCTTTTCTTTCTTAAATGGAACCGTGTATTATCGCTGAAAAAAACAGTGAATAGTCACTAATGAAAAGTCTCATTGAAAGAATCGATTAGTGATAGTAACTATTTCAATGAATATTTTAAATCGCGCGTATTTTAGTATTCGTGCGAATGCGTCCTCGAATAAGATCCCTGCGATATCGAATTAGACGTGGAAATTCTGCGTCTCGGCGCGGTCATCGGAGACGGATATTTGCAACGCATCCAAAACTTTCCCGAGATTATTTGCGATCGTTGATGGACCGTTCGCGTCCCCGCGGAGCGCGTTGATTACACGGATTACACAAACTCGTGAGACTTGTAAAGCAGATTTCGGAAGGTCGGCGAATGGCCCGGCATCGAGTCGATCCGATATCACCAGGATCGCCGGATATCGTTAATATTTCATTTTACGCTGGCGAGAAACTTGATGGAAACATGTCCATACTAACGACGCTGTTATCCCGGCTTCCCGGCGACACGTGGACACGTGGCTCGTAATCCGGGAAATCTATCTGACTCCACGTGAGCATTCGATGAAATCTGCGTTTCTAATACGTACTAATTATTAACTATCGAGAATTACAATACTTTTACCTGACAGCCCACCCGAAGGGGTAACCTACTTGTAGTTTCTTTCGCACACATACATGCATCGTTTATTGTTCTAAATATAGAATTAGCAGATCGCGTCGTAGAATTTCTCGTCGCGCCAATATTATCAACAATTGATACAATAAAATTATAGAATAAAAGAATATATATATATATATATATATAGATAAATTAGACAATATCAACTAGGCACACCTGAAAAATTAATCTTATACGTATATACCTTCAACAGTTTTCAAACTCGAGCGCTACTCGATGGACGTGTAGCTAGCTGATGTTATAAAACGTTGCGAATTATCGTGTAATATTATCGCTCTTTTGCATAATTTTGTACAGGCTTGAATCGTTACGAAAGGGGAGAGTCACCAAAAAGGAAAAATGCAAAACTATGTTCCATCCGCGGGGAAATGAGTATTAATGTCGAGGCTTGACTGCGAATTGACCCCGCGTTTCGCTCGGATCGACTATGTCGCGACCGAATAAAGGGGGAATTGCTTATTTTCCCTCCACAGTGGCGGCGAAACGATAAAACGAGTCTTTGTAGGTGCCATAGTGGCCACTTTGCGGCGGTCGGGTGTGGCTGAATTAGAGTTTAAGAGATCGCTGGCTATTGGCAGGCAGCTCGTGTAAGCCACTGAATAGTCTCGTGTGTGTCCAACAAGCGTCCTTTTCAACTATCGAGGGTATCATGATATTCAGAGGCTCGGTTTGGAAAATTCACAATGACGTTCAATGAAATTCACGTTTTTTTCTTCGCTGCTTTTGCATCCTTCACTTTATGACAAAAACGAGCGCAATAATATATCATAATTTTTTATATTCAGAAATTCATAATATGTACGCGTGTATTATTGTTTTTGTACGATTAAGAAAACTTTTAAAAGTGGAAAGGGAGATGGCAACGCATCCAAAATCATTACGCGTTTTATTGGATCCGCCACCTCTGTGAAACCGTCAGTTTTCAAACTAAAGGGATTACATCGACAAAGTTTCAACGACGTTAAAAGAATATTCAACAGTCGCTCAAATGTAGAGTACTACGTTATTACCCGCAGATAGGTGTCGATCGCGCGCTTGTATTCAGATTGAAATGAAAAGAGTCGATCGACGGGTGGCCGATAGGGTGACACGGATGGTGCATTACTCGCACCCTCGAAAGTTTTTTTTTTTTTTTTTTTTTCCAAAGACTCCTATCGCGCAGTACACGAAATCGATGTGCTGCCCCGTATAAAAAAAAAAAAATCCATCTTAATTTCTCTTACTTGTTAACTCTTACTTGAAACATTATTGCGTAAACATATAAACGCTAATTAATACATAATTGTTTCAAGTGTTATAAAAGTTAGTATAACAGTTGTAAATATATACCTTAAATTAACACAAATTAAAAAATGTATTTACTTAGTTAATATATGTTACTTTACTTCAACGATTGTGATTATCGGTATGAAAATAAAAAACCCGAATGATTGACGAAAGAGAAATGGCATTATTGAACGCAAAAATTGAAAAACAGCAGGAAGCAAAAAAGAATACCGCGATCTTCTCCATTACTGATTTCCGCCTTGCAAGATATTTTCACGATAGAATAAGATAGACAGAGAGAGAACCGACGATGGCGATAGCGACGGCGACGACGACGTCGACGGCGACGGCAACGGCTTTCGTCGCGACGCGATACCACTCCACTAATTAGGCATTAGCGCAACAAACAACCCCGAGGTACCGTGTACCCTGCCTGAGCTCGCCCCCCCCCTGCCACCCCCGCTAACGCCCCGCCATGCTGTTTCCCTCAGCCGCTGAAAACCATCCCCGCGATCTCCTGGACGGAATGCTCAAGTTACAAATTAACTTGTAGAGATCATCCGTTTCCACCTCGGTTCCACGAATCCGCTCCCGTCAACGATAATTCGAATGCAAAAAATAAAAAAAAAAAAAAGGTACAGACGGAAAGTTTCCTTTCTATTCTATCAATTGATTTTATCAGTTTGAACTGTCGAAATATACAAACTCTCTGGTTAAAAATAAACCTTCGGGATAGTATTACCTCGAATCGAACATTTCTGCAATTTCGAATTCGAGTAAAATCAAAAACTTTGTTTATTTTATCATAGATACATAATATTTTATATGTAATATACGTATATACACGTATATATATATAATATTATTGAGCTGTAATTTAAATCTGAAGGAAAGAAAAATTCTCTATACATTAATTCTACAACGCAACGCGCAATATGTTTGACAAGGACATTTTTCTGCAATTCTCATGTAGCAAAAGCATCAAGGAAAACTGCCTCGTCGTTCCGTAAGCGTTAAATCGGCTAGACGAGATACGGCGAATTTTCTCGCTCCGGAATCTTACGTCCGTTTCGCGCGCGCCTCTTCCTCTCCTCGCGCGTCCTTTATTTTCGCCTCTCCCGTTTTCCTTCGTTACACGAGCTTTCCAAAGGTAGCAGTCGTTAAGAAGTATCGGACGACCTTCCTCCCCGCGAAATAACGAATCAGCGAGGCGTCTCGATTACGTAAGAAATCGGGAAAGTAACGAGGTCTCGACGATATACCAGACTCTGGGGTCCCATGGTAACGCCACCCGATAGGCGTCCTCGTACGCCCCGTGGCTCAAGGCGTTTCGAGGCGTCGTCGCTACAAAGTGGAGAAGCGTCGTCGTGAGAGAGCGTCGCGGCAGCGGGCCGAATGTTACCAATTATGAGGAATCACGCCTGATCGATTTCAGGATGTGAAATCGCGCCGTTCGCTCTCTCACTACATCTTGTTAAGGGTCTTGGAATCGAGCAACGCGAGAAACACGAGAAACAGAGAAAGAGACAGATAGAGACAGAGACAGGATCAAGAACGAATATGAATTTGTCATCATCTGTTATAATCCACTCCAAAGTTCATTTCATCCTAGAAAGCAATATGTTTAACAATTAATTATATATAGCACTATAGTTGGACTATTTGAAAATATCTCATTCTCAAATAAAAAATTGTGGAAAGAAGAGCCAAGTATGCAGTTTTAATATCATGGCTTTCTCTTCTGTCTTTTATTAGCTCGTTTTTATTAGTTAAAGCTTGGCGATTTAATTATTTCCTTAGTAAAAGTTTGACGTAAAAATTTATTTAAAGAGAAACTGCACAATTTCCCAAGTCGGACTAGTCGGCAGAAATCACCGCCGAAACATAGCGGATCATAAGTAGTCGGGAACAGTCCTACGCCAAGAGTCACGAGAGACGACGGGCAAGAGTTTTCGAATCGAGTAAATGAAGTCCTTTAAAGTTCGAGCCCTGTCAAGGAGTAAGAAATTCGTATCTCCTCTCTTGCCTCGAGAAATATGCTAGTTGTAGGGCGGCAAGATGCGGAGCACAGACAAGTAGACGATGTAATTCCACATTTCACGAAACTCTAGCACTACGAGCAGGGGCTCCGTCTAGGATACGCGAGACGAGTTGTAATTTCTTGGCAATACTCGCGAGTGAGATTTCTGAGAGACTTTCAAATACGAAAAGCTTTCAATTTTCTATACACCGTTAGTCACTTGTCTGAATGTTTGGGCATCCCGATCACGTTGTAATTGACTTATAAACACGCTATTACCTTGCGCCAGCGATTTACACGAGATTACACAGCGCATCTCTGCTGTGCGGTATTACAGATCAATTTATTCTCACGTTGTAAAAGATAATTGCCATTATTAGTCGATTATAACATATCGTTTTTATCCTATAAATAATCTATTAAATTTTTATAAAAATATGTGTGTTAAAATATTTATTATATATATAGTAAAGATTTTCACTTGAGAAAAGTGGGTCACGAGAGCTTATCCCCTTTACTATAATTCTCGTGACAAATGACAACCATGAAATTTTGGAGAATTTGAAATCATTTGCTGCGAAAAGAATGTGAAGCATCAATAATGGTGGAGGCGGAATTAAAGGACACCGGTCGACCGAGTTCTTATAATTGGAAAAGGCTTTGATTCCTTTGGGTGTAGCTTGGCAACCGAGGAAAGCGAAAAGATGAAGAAGGATGATAGAGAAAAGAGAGTCTCTCCGATATTTTCTTTACTTCCGCTGATCTTTCCAATTTTTGCAATCATCCCTTCTTGTAATTAACCTCCATTATCGCTGTTTCTATTGCTAGCTTCTCTTCCCCCCGCCCCCCCCTCTCTCTCTCTCTCTCTCTATTTATCTATCTGCAAAAGAAAAAGAGAAAGAGAGTGAGAAAAGGTAGCTACTTTTTTAGCAACACCATAAAACCTATATCGATCACAACTGATATTATTATAGTAAAAAGCAACGTTATTGTCGATCGTAGTCTACGCTTTCCTATTCGCCCTTTTCCCCTTTCGAGCTTCCTAATTATTGCAAACTTTGCACCAAGATGCGCTCTCGTAAAGATCCAAGATGGAACATCACGGATTTTCGCAACGAATCAAAAGTGAGAGATAATTAGGATTATGACGAATAATTGAGGATAACGCCTAGTCGCTCCAGCGAGCACCGAGTCTGACATTCTGTCTTGCCTCGCTCGAGGAAAATCAGTGGCGTTTTCAATAAGATTCTAATTATCGCAAACATCCCGTGTCTCAGGGTTTGTACAACTTCCCTCGCTTAACTAAGCGGCCCTAAACTTAAGCGCCGGAACTATAACCGAAACGCATCTCCCGAAACAATCTCGCGAGATAGCTAATTTCCATTCACGGTTGTTTCGAGTACGCATTTACCTCGTTAATTTTTGCAACACGAAATAAACGATTTAAATTATTAAGAAAAACGTACGCTCTTTCTTGTATGTTATAACGATCGATAAGTCGACGATGACACGCTAATATTTTATCGTTTATCTAACTTTTTTCCATTATTAATTGTACAATGATGTGATTATTCTCATTCTACGATAGAGATAACAGACTTTATATTATTGCGTTACATCACGTAATAATATAAAGTTACTAAAAATCAATTTATATTGCAATTTGTAATCAAGCAACTGTCAATCTTCTTTACAATTACTATAATAGGATTATAACGGTTTATCAGAGATAGATACTCTCTATCAGATTTCCAAGAATGCTAGCCTTTCAGCAAACGATAAGTGATGTTTGAGATATATATTGTTTCAAGATATGTATATATCGCGTCGATAGCAATTATCGCCGATAAGCGGCTTGTATCGAGAAACTATATCGCGAAATTATATCGAAACATCGAGGCAATTAGCAACGATTATGTGCTGCGTCTACTTATCCTATATCATACTCGTACTATATCAAACTCATATATATGTTGCCCGTTAGCGGCAACATTTCTCAAAATACTCGCATTATTAGTCACTCTCCTTACGTTAAATTAATACGCTCCTTTGGATCCCGAGCATCTTTCGTCAGTAAGCATCTTATGCTGCCAACGAATGCATTAATCTCGGAAAATGCGCGCCGTGTAAACTCTAGCTAGATAGATATATATTAATGACATTGCGCGCGATGAAAATTGTGTCGATTTAGAAATCCGATATTCGCAAAGAATGTATATCCAATAGAATTTAATCTAAAAATTGAATCTAGATATCGAGCCCCTTGAAATTTGCGCAACAAGTAGGGTATTCTGGACGGAAGCATTTTCCCCAACGAAGCTAAGCTCTAAGAAATCTTTCAGCGGAAAGAGAAAATGTAAAGTCTTCGTTTTAGACGAACGGCGCTTCCTCCACGACAGTCTGCAGCGGTATTTATACGTAAAGGGGTGGCGACGCGGGCGCGCGGCGCCATTACTATGCAAATAGATTCGGAGTGACACGACGAGAATGGGCTATACCACGGTGCACCTAACTGGCGCCCGTCAGGACACCATTTAATAGTGTAGTTTCGCCGTGCACACGCCACCGTGCACAGCCTCCACCACCATCAATGCGCGTACCCCCCGATACGAGTAATGAAATTGTCCATGCGCGAACCAACGCGACGCGACGCGACGGGACGCGACGGATCTCCGCGATCGAGCGCGAATATGTCGTTGCGTGCCTTTTGCGCGCCGAACCAGATTCGGAGAGGATTTGTTGGAATTTCAGGTACACAAATGAGTGCAAGTACGCTCACTCACACAAGGAAACTCGCGATATAGACGACGGCGGACGTATACTCTCCCTCGACCGCGATACGCAAGGTCCAAGTATAAACGTAATACGAACAATATTAAGCCCGCGGAATTTCTGGCGGTCCGACAATGCTATCTGCGATATAAAGGTATTTTAGTCTTGCGAATTCACAATTATATACGGAGACCATGGTGTATGGAGCGAAAAGCTAATTATTCTGAGCTCGGGATTAATGTCGCGCTCTTATGGCTTGGCGACTAAAGACTTAGAAAACGATTCTAGAAATTATTACTCTCTTTCTTTCCTTCTTCCGGAATAAATTTTAAAAATTTTTTAAAAATTATTCTCTGAAACTCTCCGTATCACCCTCTTCTTTGTAAAACGAGAATATTCGCGATATAAAGCTAATATTTTTCACCAATCGTAATTTTTCGTATTCAAGGAAAATAACGCGACGAACAACGCAAAGAGATCCAGAACATGATATTTGTTTAATACTCACCGAGAGAGAGAGAGAGAGAGAGAAAGAGAGATCGGATTCCTGAGATATATTTGGCGACAATTTTTCCTCAGCAAAAATGTCGAGGAAGCTCATCATTCTATGCAAGTTTCCAATTTTTGCCATGATATATCTTTGTAATTAAGCCTTAAATTAAAACTCTCTCTCTCTCTCTCTCTCTCTATTAAAGTAAACTCTACCTGAAATTAAACGAAGAATGCAGTTTTAGTAATCTTTCAATTCCCTATAAAGTTTAGTTTGCGAAAAGTTCTTTTTGAATCGCTTATAACTCGGAAATTATTGATGCTTCGATTTTCGCTAAAGAAAAATCGTTTTAAAATTATTTCAAGGATCTGCCATTAGCAGATGGTGCAGTGACTCTGGCATACTGTGTATATATACATAGATATAGATCTAAAGTATATGGGAAAATTGAAAATAGAGGTTTCCCTTTCTCTGAAAGAGTGTCAGGATTAAACAAATTCGCTGCATTATTCATCGCAAATGAGTTCTGTAGCAGACACGCAAATACGCACATACGCAAATACCAATTAAACTTATAATCTCAAAACGCGTACAATCTCATGTGAAACTGTTCATACGTGCCATTTGCGTTCAGCGGCAGATTCGCGAGGATTTGCTAGAATTTGAGATACATAAATGGCTAACTATATGCGCGTACGTTCACGATGGAAGTGGGCGAGTACGCCATCGATGGGCGTACGCGAAACACAGACGAGGTGAAAATAGATGTGATAAAAATACACAAGTGAAACAACAGAGAGAAAAGGGAGAAGGGAAATCACAAATGTTAAACAAATATCGTGGAAAATGTGTCTCTCGGTAGATTTATCATCTATATACGCTTACATTATACTTTTTTTTTATCGGTATGCTTTCGTTTTATCAGTCGCAATTTTTTATCAATCCCGATATTCGATTTGTAATCGCGATGTATTTTTAGGTCTCTTAAAAGGAAAACCATCTTTCGTATAAATTATTTCATCTATAAAAAAGTTAGCTTGTGTGTCATATACTAATGTCAAATTTTTCAATACATTTTTATATTCTCGCCAAATCGCACGTAATCATATTTCTGTATAATAACTGCATAAGTTGCTCCATTATCTTATAATTTTAAACGAAAAGTATTGCCGCCACTTTTTCTAAAATACGCTTCGTAGAATGTTGACAAAATATCCATAGCAACGACCATTTATTCGCTCAAAAAGTAGTTTTGATTTACATATGCCAAATGGAAATTTCATTTTGACAACGTCATAAAACCAACCTTTGGCAAATATATGTTGGAGCCAAGTTTTAATGACATGCTAAATTAATATCCGCCCTCCTTTCGTTACTCTTTTGCCATAAAAAGCCATGCATGTTAAATTTCACATATGAAGTTTTGCACTTACACGAACGACTTTCATAAGATACAATTATTAAGAAACAAATCATACAGGCTACAGTTATCTAAAATGATAGATAAATTAGAATAATTGTAATTAGCATATTGTAATTTGAAAATGGAACGAAAATGTTTTGTTTCGAATTCTAAGTAGATGGAACTCATGCTTTTTGATGTCAAAGCACAGAAAATCGCCTTAGTTATCCTACTATAACGAACAGATTTATAATCACGATAGATATCGTACTATATACAAATTAATTACCCGAATGGATCATTTTTGGAATACAAATCGTCTCTTGTCTCTTTTACTCTTTTTCATCGCGCCAAGAGCCGTTACGCGGAGAAGCGAGAGTCAAGGACGGTTAAAGGTTTAATGCGAAGTGGCGAAAAGGATGCTTAAAAGTGTACGGAAAAGTGTCGAGGGTGCTTAAAGCGGTCGGTCAGAGTACATACAAGTTTCGAGAGTGATAAAAACTCGTTGCGACGTGAGTTGGCAATCGCGACACAAGCAACGCGGTCGAATACAAAATACAAGTACGATACGATATCGCGATGATATGATATCGTTTATATAAAACGTGAAAAAAAAAAGCGACGATAAAGAGCGCGTGACTAGATAAACGGAGATCCGTTCGTCGAAAATTTCTCGCGCGTATAAACCGTGCATACCGTGTGCCATTTGTAATCTTTATCGGGATTTAAAGCGATGCAGAGATTTGTATTCATTTTACGGCCGCATAGAGCGAGGCCATAGTCCGATCGCGCAATGTGTAAGGCGATGGTATCAAGGCGTACGCGAAGATTGCTGTCATCGTCGTTAATTCTCATTATCGCTTAATTTTATAAGCGTCTCCCTCTACGTCGACACGGCACATTCCGTGCATACAATCGCTACACTTGGGAATACTAAATTGTAAATTGTAAATCCCTCCCTCTCTTCCGCTCTCTATGCCCTCATCTCTCCCCTTTGCTAATTTCTTTCTCCTTCTGTTTCTAAATGACATCGAAAAACAAACTGAAATAAAAACTAAACACAAAGCTACACATTTTAGCAGCGAGCTAAAAAGGATGTCGTTTTTTTTTTCAATGTCGAGGAATTAATAGTTTTTCCATAACTCGAAATAAAATAGTGAAAGTTTTATCACATTCGTTTCGAATTAAATCGAAGAAATAAATTTTTTACGCACAAGAGATATCGGCCAAGTTGAGAGATGTAGCAAATTTATTATAACCTACTCTATCAATCGCCGAACGCGTTTCCGCCCAAGATTGATGTTTCTTCGCAAAGACTGAAAAGCAACATCCACCACCGTGGCCGCCGAATCACCCTATCGAGGTTAACCCTATCTCGTTATATCAAAACACGATTAACCCGTCTCGATGATGAACAAGTGTGCTCGTCTACTCGCGCACTTTCGAGCATTTCCCTTCGCATTCGCACGCTATCGATCAATCTGGTTATCGGCGTCAGGAAAAACGTGGGAGTGAAAGCATCAAAGATTCCGATATTTCGTAATTGGAGCTTTTCCTCGCGCGCTTTGCCCGTGAAAAGAAATTCTAAAAAGAAGATATATCAAAAAAGATCCCGGCACGTGTGGCTCGGCTGTCTTGTAAGGAATGACGAAAATCCTAAAAATGGAATGTTTCTCAACCTGTATAGCTGACGCAAATTTGCGTTTTAATGTACTATTGTAAATGTACTATTTTTATGTAAAGAGAGATGTATTATTTAGCAAAATTGTGTTATATATAATCCTTTTAAATATATATTATATCTTATTATATCCCTTCCTAAAAATTTTATTTAAAAAATATTTGAAAAAGTCGTTTATTAAATTTAAGCATAGAACTCTTGAAAATATAATTAGTTTAAAGTAACAACACATAGCAAAGATAATGAGCCTTTAACCGAAAGACGCATTTTTTCTGGACACGGATGACAATCTGTTTAGTATTCCAAACTGCGTGGTCGGGAGTCAAGACGATTAATTATGCCGGTTAATTATCTCACGAGGACAAATTTTCTATCCGCTGTTTACGATTAATCATGCACCTTGTCACGTGGCGAATACCATTCTGACTTTTCGTTTTGGACGGAATACCGTAAAACGTACAGTGCCGTTAAATGATATTAATCACACAAATTGCAACATAGTTATTTCTTTGAGCGTATTTGGCCCCAACCAAATACCGTGCCGTTAAAAGACAAAAAATATATTTTTGAAATAGATAAAATATTTCAAATATGATATATGATAAATAAAAAAATGCAAATTTTACTTCAAAGGCGATACATTCCTCTAAAAAATAAAATAAATAAATAAAATAAATAAATAGAAAATAACTCTCTGACAAAGAACATAAATAAAAATCGAAATATTTGTCGAAAATGTCGTTTGTCAATAAATGTATACAAAATATTTTTGTCATAGTTTTATATTATAAAATAGAGTCGTAAATATACCGATTCGAAATATCAATTTTCTCTAAGCGGCGTTTTCGATGATTCCGTAAATCAGTCAGAACAATTTGGTGACGATGAGGATCGCGACCCGTCTCATCTCGCATATTCTTGTTTTCCAGGCTTATCAAACGACAGATAGATCTTTTCCGCGAGTATAAAACGTAAGTATAGGTCCATATATACGGGACTGTAGGCGGCAAGGGAAACCCCCGTAGCGTGCCGTGTTTCGGCACCCTGTCGCGAGGACAAAAGTAGCGAACGATCGCGTAAGGGTCGAGGGAACGAGAGGACGAGAAAAGACGGTCCGCGGAAAATGAAGTCAGCTCTCGGTTCCATCAAGCGGCCGTCAGGGAGTCGACCGCCTGTACCGTTCGCCTGGCGCCTGTCTGACGCCCCCCTTTTTGCCTCCCTTTCGCTCACCCCATACCTCCCTTTCTCTTTCTCTCTTTCTCTCTCTCTCTCTCTCTCTCTTTTTCTCTGTGCGAGATATTCGAGACGAACGAGACACCCTGATTAAAACGCCAACTCTCCCAGGATATCGGGCTCCAGGTTCGCGCTAGTCTTCCTTTTTTTCCTCACCTCTCTTCCTTTCTCACCTCCCACAGTGTGTCCACCTTCGGAAAGTAAATATCGGCAGAGAACGGAGAAACTAATTATAGTTTCTCGGGCGGACATTGCCACGCAGCCGAGCAAAAAAAATGTGTCTTAAGGTTTCATTCGCTATTGAAATCCGGTCGCCACGCAACCGGGGTGTACTCGTAAAATAGAGGAGCGGCTTAAAAGATCGCTCGCGCGATTAAAGGTAGAGCATGGAACAAGTCTGAGACAGAGACCGATTGTGTAGGCATTCTAGGAAAATATTTTTCTATGTCCGCGTCCTCGTTTTATTTTCTTCAAAATACTCGAAGAACATATACAAACGTCGTAAATGTAATGGCATTATATCGTTATTTGAAGAATTATACTTTATATTCTTATATATTCTATCGGGAGTTAAACACAGACAGATTCAATCTTGACTTTTTTCAGACTATTTTCAATAAAACAATAAAATTTTACAAAATAAATAGAAAATGTATGATCTAGTCAATTTTCATAAAAATCTATATTACACGATAGTTTTTATATATGGCAATTATTAGTTATAATAACAATAGCAATGTAATTTAACTAATCATCTGATACCATTCGGAAAATATAATCATATTCCCAAAGTCTCTATTAAAGCCTCGTACTCTGGAAAGTAGGGCATTCGCTCACTAAACGAGCCCATTCACCGCGATCGAAGATAGATCGAAGATGTGGATGACGAGCGACGAAATGACGCGCAACGACGTGCAATTTCTAGCTGGCGCTTAGATCAATTTAACGCGCCAAACACGATAAGTGTTTACTGGAGGACACTGTTTTTGAATCGATTCACCATTTCTATGTGCAATATAATTTCGCGATACGACCAGGATTTTCCAGGCGTGGGCAATTTGAGATCATCGGCCCCGCCTAACGCGGAATACACCGACGCGATGTACCTATTTATGATTGTATGTATATATATATATATATATATATTAAAAATTTACACTCGAGAATAGAACATTCATACAGAATTCTACAATTTGATACTATTGTATTTTGTTAATCACGAGCACAATGAAAACAATCATCTCTCTCTGCGAAAAAAAAACAAGCGAGAAGAAGGAACAAGCCGAGAGAGGCTTGCTTTGTCAAGAGATAATATAGGAAAAAGGAAGAAAACTAAAAAGAGAGAGAGAGAGAGAGAGAGAGACGCGGACCTATGGCGAGAAGCTCTACTTGAGTTAAATTAAAAATACATTCTTTTCAACTATCCCGAGCGCACCTAAGACCACCTCTAGACGTCACAGTGGTCGCTTATAAATTCTCGGCTGCATCGCCATGCACGTTCGAAGGAAATTATATTTCAATGAATCCTACTTTGCGTTCCATTATCGTCTATTCACGTACCAGTCGCAAAAGTTGAGCTCGTCGAAAATAACATCGTTCCATGTTTCATGTCTGATTAGTTTTTATCGCGAATAACCTGTTCACCTTTCTTTTCCAATCCGCGATGAGCGACAATCGTCGTTATCTCACCGTTCATTCACAGCGTGCAATCTTTATGAAAGCAAAAGTATATAGATAGTATATATACGGCTAACTTGGAAAAAAAAAAAAAAACAACGATGGATTCGAGATTATCCGGCAAACTCGGCGAGGCTCTCCTCAACAAAGCACTTTTCTAATTGTTTTCGAGGACGAAACGTGTACACACGCACAGCTTCGCACGGTTACAACACGCGTAAAATATAGCGAGCCTTCGTCGAACAAATGGATGAAACTCTTACCGCGGGATTGAGGTTTTAACGTCGATTGTACCAATTGCTCAATTGCATTTATGTTCTAAGATTTTTCAGAGAAATAATTTGTAAAAGTTTACGAGCTGCTATTTTTTATCACGGATCTTTGATCGAAAAAATAAGAAAAAAATACAATTAATCGTGCAATTATTTCGTTGATACAGCGTTTAAATATTGAGCAAATAGCGCTGTGTTTGTATAATATATCAATGCAAATAATAATTAAAAATCGCGAAAGTTGCGAAAACATAAAATATCTTAGTAGTTTATGAAGGGCTTCTATAAAAGTGTGCATGTAATACATCTAGTTTATCAACAACATACTTGGGGAAAATAAATTGGGAATATTTCAAACTGTGATTGAATTGTGACGTCATTTCGTGAGGTCATTTTCTGTAGTCGAATAAGAAATATATGGCAATGCCCAAGTGTTCCTCATATCGTAGAAATATCAGCCGACCGCGATCATTGAACTTTCTCAACACAATTCGCCCCTAGCAATGTCTACCTGTCACATTGCGCATCTTTTTCCGCACCTCGTATGCTATTCTGACTTTTTCTTTGGGAGTTTTATTTTAGCCCACAAGAATAGCGCGTCGCGAAAAGAACAGGTCAAACTTGCAAAGCTTTTGCGATATATATCGTATATATAGTTATATATATACAAAATGCAATACTGATACTCAAAAAAAAAAGAAAAGAAAAGATTTGATATTTATCGTATATAATTGTCGTGCACTGACAATGAGAAAGAGTGCAATAAAGGCATACTATGTACCAAAGAGGCTTTTACAGAAATCAATTTTAAAGAAACAGCATTACAGAAGGCACTCGATGAGCAAAACAAGTAGCGATATCATCTTTAATGGCATACACGAAAAAGCTTTGAACTTGGATTATTTCGACTGGGCTTTCTCGCATAAAATCATTCACGAAAAGAATAGAAAATAGGTTGTATTCTAAAACAATGCCCATATATTAATTATAAAACTATATTATATGTACATATATGATATAGTATGCGCGGTTAAAGATTTAAAAACCTTCAATAAGTTGTCGGCGCAAATTAAATTCAAAATTTTGTATTTGCTATGCGAATTTACACGTTCGCTGACATACTCTTTGCCTCTTTGTCATCATTTGCGCGGCAGGTTTACGAATGACATCGGAATCGTAACGGAAGTTAAATACGGACTATCGGATAAACCGTGTGTAAACGGAAGTCGGATTTCTAATTAAAAGCGGATGACCCGTGAAAACAGTGATGTCGACTGGCGCCCTAATGTACATCTAGCGTAACCCGCATCTAATCCGTGAACCGCGTTTAACGTAAAACGTCCTACATACGAGAAGTCCGCTATGCAATTATGCGAATGTTTGAAATATGGGGAAAATGAAATTAGTCGACTGCGGAAGGCAAATTATCATGAGAGATATAATGCCAATCTGATGACATTAGATATCGCTATCCGTCGAAAGAGACGGTATTCGATAATTTTCTTGACGCATGTTCGAAAAATATTGGTTAAAATATTTTACTCCGCAAATTTTAATTCTTAATTTATTGATAAAAATGATGAAAATTGATGAATTTATGATCAAATTAATACAAGACATATCTATCTTTGGAACAAATTTATATCAAACATTCTAATCAGAATCTATCCTGTATCTTTCTCTCTGGGCAAATTTTGAGAAACTTCTACACAAATTAATCTTAAGATACGGATACTTTTAATATGATTGCTTCCACTACGCGAGATAATAAAGATATCGATGTTCTGTATCGATAGATTTAACGTTCAAATTATCATCGGTACGTTGCTAATAACAATAGTTAAGGCACTCGATGAGCAAAACAAGTAGCGATATCATCTTTAATGGCATACACGAAAAAGCTTTGAACTTGGATTATTTCGACTGGGCTTTCTCGCATAAAATCATTCACGAAAAGAATAGAAAATAGGTTGTATTCTAAAACAATGCCCATATATTAATTATAAAACTATATTATATGTACATATATGATATAGTATGCGCGGTTAAAGATTTAAAAACCTTCAATAAGTTGTCGGCGCAAATTAAATTCAAAATTTTGTATTTGCTATGCGAATTTACACGTTCGCTGACATACTCTTTGCCTCTTTGTCATCATTTGCGCGGCAGGTTTACGAATGACATCGGAATCGTAACGGAAGTTAAATACGGACTATCGGATAAACCGTGTGTAAACGGAAGTCGGATTTCTAATTAAAAGCGGATGACCCGTGAAAACAGTGATGTCGACTGGCGCCCTAATGTACATCTAGCGTAACCCGCATCTAATCCGTGAACCGCGTTTAACGTAAAACGTCCTACATACGAGAAGTCCGCTATGCAATTATGCGAATGTTTGAAATATGGGGAAAATGAAATTAGTCGACTGCGGAAGGCAAATTATCATGAGAGATATAATGCCAATCTGATGACATTAGATATCGCTATCCGTCGAAAGAGACGGTATTCGATAATTTTCTTGACGCATGTTCGAAAAATATTGGTTAAAATATTTTACTCCGCAAATTTTAATTCTTAATTTATTGATAAAAATGATGAAAATTGATGAATTTATGATCAAATTAATACAAGACATATCTATCTTTGGAACAAATTTATATCAAACATTCTAATCAGAATCTATCCTGTATCTTTCTCTCTGGGCAAATTTTGAGAAACTTCTATACAAATTAATCTTAAGATACGGATACTTTTAATATGATTGCTTCCACTACGCGATAATAAAGATATCGATAGATTTAACGTTCAAATTATCATCGGTACGTTGCTAATAACAATAGTTATCTTTTATCTTTCTGAAATGATATAACGCGCGCACAGAAGCATAATGATCGTTTCGTTACACGAGTGACGGCGTGTTTCACGGGAGGACAATTTGATTTGTCTTGCAGACACGCGTCGCCCTCGATAACGATCTCGATTACTCCTACCCGAGGCACTGCCTCGCTCACGCCGATTAGAATTGATCCTAATTACACCTCAGTGTAAATCCCGTATTAGAAGACTCTGCGATACGCGGGGCGGGACGCAGCATTACTTGGGCTGTTGCTCGGAGACGCGAATACCATTACCGGCGTCAGATCTATTTAATTGTTGCTAATGCCAGTCCTAATGATCCGTTTCCAATCCCCAGTCCGATTACAAACCCAGGTTCCGCCGATTTTCACCAAGTTCGATACAAATCGGAAATACATCGAGCGTAAATCTCTCTTATCTTGAGCAAAGTAGAATTATACGAAGCATTAGCAAGACATTTTCCAAGTGTTTGGGAGAGAGCCAGATAAGATCTTGTCTTCTTTCTTAAAAAAAAAAATCAAAATTCCTCAAAAATAAAATATTGAACATGTGTTATATTTTAAGCGCTGTAAAAAAAAAAGACAGCGAGAAGATGTAAAGAATTTCTTGTAGCTCAAATCTTTGGAAAGATCTATTAAAAGCTTGAAATGGCTTCGTGAGAAAGTGGATCGATAATAATGAAATCCGTACCGTTGCTTAGAGCATCCGAGTGAGAGTCCAGGAATCTAGGATCGGTGTAAGTTCGTCGTTGGCGACAGCTTTGTTTAATCGTCACCTAATGTCTCTAATGTTTCGGTCTTACCCTTCGTTCGTCCAGGGAAATTGCCTCGCGGTACAGTCCTTCCCGGAGATCTAAGTTACACTGAACGTAAAGCTTGATCTCTATTGCGAAGTTCTCAGCTCGACCTCGCTTTGACGTCTCTGTGTAGGATCAACTGGATTGTTGAATCAGCGAATTGCCATTCGATGTTTGCGGAATGTGCATAGATCGTTGTGTGTTTATAACCACAGATCAACGGGCAGCTCCGTATAGAAAGGACGTTCAAATCCGATTGATCGAGCCCAAGCCCGTTAATCGTGCCACAAGGATACGTTAATGATTAGAAATACAACCTATGTGCGCGTATGTATATTTAGCGGATCATTAATAACAAATGTCCCCCCGATTAAACTATCCGGATATATTTACGGTATCAAACAAGAACTAGGAAGATCATCAATCAGATTACGGTTGAAATGTATCGTTGGACTTCAAACGTATGTGCATCGTATGTACATCATATAAATATTACGACACCACTTTATATACAGTGTCTCAAAATGTACCGAATGTCTTTTTAATAGCAGATTCTCTGATCAATTTGGAGATAATTTTTCTTTACTAAAAATGTCCAGGCAATAATTTCCGAATTATAAACGGTTGAAAAAAGGATATTTTTCGTAAATTTTATAAAGTTAAAAGATTAACGAAACTATACTTTGCAGTTAATTTTAGATGAAATTTATTTTAAAAGAGAATTTTATTTTGTTATAAAAATATATGATAGATAAAATTGCAAAAAGTGACTTTTTTAACATTTTCGCTAAAGAAAACCGACTTTAAATTGACTAATGAATGTGTTAAATGCTTTTAAAAAAACATTCGATGGTTTTAAAATACTCTATACACAAGCATGTAAAATGCTACGTGTCATTTTCATGTAAAAATTATCTCCATGCGATTATAAAGTGAATTCGATTCTCCCGATATATTTCGAATGGACTATTTTCTCTCAAAAGAGATTTATCGGAAACAGACGTTTCGGGCATAGCCAAGGCTATTGGATTAAAGTGATAAAGATTGCTTACTGCCACATCCGACAACGCAAGACTCTCTCTCTTTACTTTAATACAACTTAATTCTTTTTAATTAAATGCTGTCCTGATATCGTTCTGTGTATCTTCCGAAAACACTTTTCTAATTTTTTTTCTTTTGTTAAGTAAATCTCTATTGCGCTCGTGATAATCGCGCTAAAAAACGAATGTAAATGATATTCGATATTATCAAAATTTTGAAAGAACTTATCGTAGCCACGTACCTTAACCAGTGCCTCTTTGTCAGAGCTGTATGGCAGCAGATGGCATCGTATTGATCGGCAAGCCACACTATCAAGATTATGTAAAACGCGGTGGTCGTGTCATTGAAAAATTCGGACATAAGCGCCTCCATTCCTGAAAAAAAAAGACAGAAATATCCTGTGAGTAAATCTAAAGAAAAGCTTTCGCTTTTCCTCTTAATATTTCATATTAAAAATGAGACCTGTTTTATGTTTTCGATTTGAAATCGGACATTTACAAATTACGATGGTAAAACGCGTGCGCGTGAAAAGTACAGCATTT
Organism: Formica exsecta; assembly: GCF_003651465.1. Lineage (NCBI taxonomy): Eukaryota > Metazoa > Arthropoda > Insecta > Hymenoptera > Formicidae > Formica > Formica exsecta. The sequence continues at coordinate 326,126 of NW_021849649.1, read as the reverse complement.
AAAATATAGCACACATATATTTTTAACATACATATTTTGTCTTTGTCCATTATATATATGCCGTTGATTGGTAGAAAATACATGCATGGTAAAGGGAAAAAATGAAAGTAAATTAATTGATAACACACACCGTTACGCTTATTTAATAGAAAATCTCTTTCAGTCTATCTGTCGCGTCGCGAAATAATCAAATATATACGTATATAAATCGCAACATATTTAACCAATTTTCAACTGCGTACGTCATCAACTATATTAAAATATTAACATTGTGAGTAAGAAGGCTAGAATATTGCCTCCATCTGTCGTTGACGCGCATGGCAATTAAAGATTCGTTATATCGCCATTGTTATGATTTTTCTATACTGCAATTGTGATCTCAAGTTCTCATAATCTTGTAATGATTAATATGTCACATTATATATAAATGTACAAAATATATATTTAAAATTGTATTAATATAATAATTTGCAAATTTAAAAAAAGATAATTGCTTGGTAATTGCGATCAGATGCTATCGATATATCAATATTCGATGCTATTAATATCGAATAGTTTCTACGCAATTAAAACTGCAACCAACGTGTACCGTATTCGCGAGAATCGTTTTGCATGAATTTAACACGCAGGTATACGGCCATTAATGATGTAAAAACGATGCGTCGCATCGATTCATCTTATCATTCCGCGAACGTTAAACGTTCAATCTTACTTAACAAGTGAAATATTACCGCGAATTATAAAACAGGAACGTGCGATGTAAATACATGCGAAATACATATGTATACGATATATTCTCTAGCGTGTTTCCTAATGGATTGTAACGATACGAGCACCCATGGGAAACCGTGCGGAAATGACAAAAGTATTGTAGGGTGTGCCCTGGCCGGATCACGAAAGTGCGAAAACGACCAAGTTGAGGTACGTCGGCCAAGACTTGATTAATGACAATGCTGAAGGCCTTTCTTCGGAATCGAGGAATCGGGATACGATTTATGTCTTTCGTCAATATATATTTTGGTTAAATTTGAAAAATAATTGGTCTCGTTATATATATGCGAAAATAATTAACGGACATGCGGACTTTCTTAAGAATAAACGAGTGTGGTACGATTTCAAAAAAAAAAAATATACAGGATAAAATAACAATTAGAAAAATCAATCCAAAATAATAGCCGAGTAATGAATTGCTTTAAGCTTCGAGCCGACGAGACTCGCGCGAGACAGAGTAAATATGACATACGAAGATTGCGAAAAGCAAAGAAAAGCATTCTCGTCCACGATTGCTACCCTCTGTTTACGCTCGCGCACGTGGTCGAGCCGGTATTGGCTCCGAGTCGGTTTTTCGAAAAATGTTCTCGTAAGAGAGCGCGTATATTACTCGCGGGGGATCGTGGCAGTGTTAGATGAAGGTGCCCGCAGGCTCGCGCAACCAGCAAGAATGGATGATCCCGAGACTAAGGGCGCGACATTAGATAATTAGTTTCTCGATCGGACACACAACGCGACAGAACACGTGAAAGAAAACAACGCCGCGGGAATGCTAATGAGCCGGGCCCACGTCGTTCGTATCCTCGCGGATGTACACAGCCGGGATACAAAAGTACAAATCGACCAAGAGACGTGGTCTGACAGCGCTCACGGAAGGAGGGGAAAAAGGGGGCGACACGACAACGTGAGAAATTACTTCTTAAGAGAACGAGGGCGGCCGTTGTCTCGCGAAGAAAAGAAAAATCACTTATGCCGCTATTGTAACGTAATGTTGCGTTCGCATTGGGATTCTTATACAAATGTACAAGCTGCTCGCAAATTATCGCGCTTCTTTACTTTCGCCTATGGATTCTTCGACAAATTTTTGTAATTGATTTGTCCTTATCGATATGTCAGAAAAAAAAAAATTATAAACGAAATTGTTATTAACCTTTAACAAATCAAAGCTTGAACTTTGCTTTTTATCGATACAAAGAAATAGAGAACTAATTAATTTCAATACACTTTTCCTCCTATATTTTTCCTAAATACCTTGGGAATAATAATGTAATAAACTTTATATTTAAAAAAAAATATATATATTTAGAGAAAATCGAAAAAGGAAGTTAAAAGTATCGAGAAACATATCATATTGTGTGTCAATGTTTCACCAGCTAAAAATTAAAGTAATGCACATTTGAAATTCAGTAGTACGATTTTGTCAACAACCAGGTGGCCAGCGGCGACTCATGAATCGTGTCCGTCGAAAGAATCGTTAACATCGGATAATACGCGGATAATGCACTCGTTTAAATGCATACTAGTCGAGCATTACCTTACCGTGTAGATAAGCCTCTAACGCGATATCCTGGCCGAGCATACGTAGGATTCACCGTCTAACTCCTGATCTCATCCCCCTCTTCCCATCTTCTCAATTTTTATAAAGAGATGTTCAAATTCCAATAATCTCTCGTATAACGCTAAAATTGCACGGTGCAATTATATGCTCCGATTTATGTTACCAGCATTTTTATCAGAATATAGAGATTGGAGCGTAGTCACGATTATTTCACAAGCGTTAATTAGATAAGTTGTGTACTATTTCATCAATGATAAAAAAAAAAATCTCTCTTTGACGAAAGCGCAATTTTCCATTCGTATTCGGGGCCGCAAATCGCTCGAGCTTAGATGGTTAAAATGAAAGCCATGGAATGTTCACGTGAACCGAATGTTGCTAATAAACGACTGTGCAAAATACCGGCGTGGTCCGAATCGACGAAATGGCGCAATTTTCCAACTGCCGACTCTGACTGCGAATTCGCGAATCATGACAACGTGCATGGTCGACGTGCAAGCTTTCGCATAATTGAGTAACACGTTATTGTTGCCGGTTCATGCCGCCCACGGTTCGCCGACACTCATCGTCGGTCGATCGAGCGTAAACCTGGTCCTTATAAACAACGATAATTCGCAAATTTGTTCTTGTTGATGTAATAAACGATAACAGGAATTGAATGGCGACAAATAAAGGCCGTTGGCCGTTTTAATTATAAGAACAAAACAGATTTATCATTTTCGAATAGAAAACGAAGGAGCTTTGGTATACGCGAGCAAATTACACGACTTCTGAAAAGGAGACGAGATTTCACGCCCCCGTTCGAATATGTATATATAGCGCAAAATTTTCATACGCGATACGAAATAATACTGGAATGTACGTCGCACGCTTTCCGAAGAGCTAATAATGTGGTTAATCAATGGTCAACTGTGTACGGCCATCGCTCACGTGTCATCGGCATCGAGTAGAGCCTGGCCGGTGCCAATATTCCGCGCAGCCCGGCAGAATCCCCATCCCCATCCTCATCCCTCTAATGGACATAATATTTCCCGCTAACCGACCACTGCGAACATGTTTGAGCCTGATCGGACGCGAGATTGAACGCCTATTTGGTTTTGATCGAACGCAAATGAATACAAGTCCTGGATCCTTATGAAATTTTTTCGTCAACCGAGATTCGAAGCACAAGGATTGTACGCATAAACCAATTTTACTTAAATCTGCAAAAATCATCCGCGAATAGAGAGAGAGAGAGAGAGAGAGAGACCATTGTTTCAAGAGCCTCCCAAAAAAAAAAAAACCTTTTAAATGTTTTAAAAAATGTTTTATACTCAAAGATATATATATATTATTTTATAGATCCGTTACTAATAAGGATCTCAGTTACAAAGTTGTACGAGTCGGAATTCCCATCGAAAACACATTCGCGTCGTATAAACTCACTGTATAAACTCGCAGATCTCCTTTCGCGGAATGACTGTTGACGTGAAATAATTAGAAGTGAAATCATGCTCATCAAAGCACGGAAGATTTAGTCAAGGACCAATCAGGACTAGTATTAACCGTCGTACGTCGAGGAGCAGAGCGACGTAGGTATCGTAGAGTAGCAGATCCCGATCAAATTATCCGCCACTATACTAGGATCTTCGCTCTGCTGATGCTGCATTGTACCAGAAACGGCTTTAGAGCCGGAGAGAGGCAAAGGGATATAGACTATGGTTTAATCTGGTCTAGCGATCGCGTGATTTAAGCCAAGTCCATGGCATACGTCGACGCCTCGTAAACATTGGCGAGAAAACGAGAATAATATCATCTGTTGCTCGTATTAGAAAAATACGCGACTTTGAACGATACGTACCTAGTTGCGTGAAAACATTTCGTCAAAAATAATTCGCACGAATTTTTTAAATTACGTTACGATTATCTCATTCTATACGTACTTTAGATTTGCAATTTAAATTTTTTGCGTTTTTATCGCGATTCCAGTTCAACGATTAAAGACTATCCGCTTTAATCCACAAACATCGAGATGCTCGCGTTCACGCGCCTGTATAAAATATGCTAATATGTATACGGGCAGAGCTCCGCCGACGTTGTAAGCAGATAAACGGAATGGCAACGGGTGCAACGTGTTCTGACCGTCTCTGAAAATGTGTTTACAGCGTGTTAGGCGGTCGATCATGCGTCACTGATGCACAGAGGCGCCGTTGCTTTCGTTCTTTGACGTTCCATTATGCAAAATCGTCTTCCACGTCTTCCACCTAATGCCAAATGCCGAACGACGCGTGGACGATTTGACGTGAATTCACGCTGATGATGCCGCGGGCAACCGCCAGACAAAATACTGCCCATCGACGACGAACACGGGGACCGAATATTGAAAAAGAATACGCCAAGCCGAACAGCAGATAGCGTTGAGAAAACGCAAAACGCAGAGGGATATAACATGTAATATCAACACTAACGTACGTAAATATCGATTTCCGAGTTATTTATAAATTTAGAAAATACAAAGATTCTCCTAAGATAATACATACATGTATAACAAAATCTTGCTTTAATATCCAATTTAAAAGGGTCGATAGAGAAAAACTAAATTTCTCTCAATAAATTTTTGTTTTTCCAAAAAAAAAAAAAACTTCAACATATCTCGAAGCATTCCCAAAGTTGCGATTTCATCTTATGCTTCCTATATGCTTATTATCGCAAAAGTCGAGAAAAGCGAAGAGAAAGATACAGAAATACTGAAATAAGGAAAAGGATACAAGTAACGATATATCCTCTTTGACTCCTTCCCGCTTCCCCTTTCCAAAGGCAACATGCGGCGAAGGAGTGAAAGGTTTGGGAGGCTGAAAGAACCGCGGGATGACGGATGGAGAGCAGGAAGCGATACAGGAACCGGAACCTATTACTCCAGATAACAACTTCCCTAAGGCTCCCTTTCCTCCTCTTACTTCCTCCAACTACGGGCTTCCTTGACTCCATGTATGTACATACATACATACATACGTGTGTGTATATATATATATATATATATATATATATATATATATATATATATATATATATATATATATATATATATATATATATATATATATATATATATATATATATATATATATATATATATATATATATATATATATATATATATATATATATATATATATATATATATATATATATATATATATATATATATATATATATATATATATATATATATATATATATATATATATATATATTTCGATTTTTGTACATACGATCCTCGGCAATCCCTCCTGCAACAGGGAGGAAAGGGAACGGGGGTGCGGATCCGGAAATTTACCACTTCTGTTGCCAATTCGCTCGGCTGCCTGTTGACCGCGCAACTGGTGGTATATAAATGAATGGATTCCCCATATCGGACTACATATAAATTGGCAATTTTTATCGAAATCTGATAGATATAGTTGTCATCTTGACCTCTATTCATCTAAAACTAATAACTAACGATACTATAACATTAATAAATAAGATGAAAATATCGCATTATGTCGTGAGAGCGCACGGTGTGTTAAGAGATTTTTGACATAAATTATAAATATCTACGTTTAAATATATGCGTTTTTCAATACATCGGAAATAAGCCGAAATAAAGCTCTCTAGCTTAAAATCATAAAACCGGTATTCTCTCTCTCTCTCTATCATTTTACAATCGCGTTATCGCAGAAAGAAACTTTAAATGCGAGAGCATTCGCGGGTTACAGGAACGGATTGAACATTAAAACTCGTTAACGACTGAGAGAGGTACACTCGTCGAGCGGAATAATTCGTACAGTCGTACAAAAACAAGGAGCCAAAAGAGGAAACGAAGATTGCAAATTCAGTTTTATCAATGTTTCCAGAGGCGGACGGAGAGCCGATTAGCGTACGTCGTATTTTATGCAGGTCAATTGGACCGTTGGTGTCGGTGGACACGTGAAGAGGAGATATTCGAGGCGAAATGGAAATGGGCGACGGCATGGACGCCCGGCGCCAATGCCGCTGCTAAATGGGCTCCGAAGCGGGTTACCCAACTGTTGCGCCTTCATCAGAAATTTATGCAGAATCCTGGGTTAACCGTCCCGGCCAATCAGCTTTGTAACGGAGCTAACATCCTACCGACGAGAGAGCGAAGGCACACGCGCGGCCCTGATTTAGTAAAAAGGTATTTAATATTTCACGCCATACGAGCCGTCGCGAGACCAAACTTCAACCTACTCCGTTCGAAAATTCGTCGCCGATTGTTTATTCGGATGGCTGAAACGGATGACTTTTTATGGAATCTCGTCTCCGAAAAATTGCGACGTAAAAAAAAAAAAACGCGCGCCAGAATCCACGAAATGTTTGCACTTGAATGTAAAGTACAGTAGACATGTAAATGCTATTCAACATTCGGAAAACTTTAGTCATATATATATATTTGAATTTTGTATTAAAAAAAATCACATTCTACAGACAATCTATTTCCATTTAAAAAAACTCTACATATAATATGCATATTTAAATTTTTATATAAAATTAGTTTTTCTTTAAAGCGAAAGAAAATATTCCCCGCAAGAATAAAAGATACGCGCTAATAAAGTAATTTAAACGGATTTCCAAAATAGAGGCATATGTATAACTTACCCACTAATGCCAAAATTACTGTCAATAAGGAAGCTGCTGGCAATGACACAGTTAAATTAAATTCCAGCATTTGTATGAGATCAACTGAAACAGACAGAGGAAATGTATGTTAGAATATTATGTGTATATAAACAAAAAGAAAGAATATAATAGCTTATTTCTTCCGATAATTATATACACGTACACGCCGCCATCGTGCGTAAATTTATCGCGAGAATAAAATGTTACGTGGAAATCGTTATTCCGGTCGAGAAACGGCTTGAATTTAATATTTATCAGGCACATCGTGGTGAGGACTTCGCGAGCGGAAGGTTATTACATAAGTTCAGCAACACCCCGTGAAGGAATCGCGTCGCGTTCGACGAGTCGACTCAAAGCTTGATACGAATTAATTTCGAAACTTCGTCAATCCTGATTTAAATTCCACGAAACTTTCTATCGACGCTTTAAGTCGTATACCTCGTATTGATTTATCTCTTACATCTCTCGAATAAATATACCAAAGAAATATATATGTATATAATATGTACCAATATTATGTAACCCATCGAGAAAGCATTTCCTCCTCCCCTCTCCTTCACACACACAGCTATTGTGTATGATCGCAAGATCCAAAATTGATTTAAGAGCGCGACAACTTTGTGTTTACAATACTTTCGGATAATTCGCAATATCGGTCGCCTTGCAACCTTGTTGTACTGGATAGAACCAGAACTCGAGGATTGATAAAAAATTCATAATCGTACCCGCCATGGGTGCAACAAAGCAATTAAAAAGTTAATACCGCCACTTGTCGTGGACGAGGTCACGCAACTTATCGCGAACCGCGCCTTCTTTATAGGCCACACGGTATATCGTACTTTACAAATTTGCGCGACACACCTTGCACGGTTCAATTTAATGAATTTTAGATTTTAACTTATCGTCCACTAACTCTCTCCACCCTCCGGTTATTAAAACTTGCCGCGATCCTTCGTCCTGTCTCGCATAATACTTTCTCTAACCAGGGCCACACGTGTATCTTACGTTTATTCTCTTTTCTTATGTTCACACTGCTCTACCCGTTTTTCGCGCTTCTAATTAGACCGAACATATATACTTCATTAAATATATACTATATACGCAGTTGTAAAGCTCATGTCTAAGTAACCAAGTTATATCGATTCGACGATAGCAACGAAAGGTGTTTAATAACGAAGAAGTTTAATATAAAGTTTATTTAGAATTATGCATTTTTAATTTTCGCAAAAAACAAATATCTTATTTTCCAGTTCAATCACGTTCTTCCTTTGACAATCTGATGCAAGTTTCTTAGAAAAGAGCATTCAAATGCAAATCAAAAAGTTTCAGTTTTATGCTAAAATTTCAAGTAAAAAAGAGAGAAAAAATAATAATATAATTTTTATCCACTCCTAATCTGATTACGAATAGAATATTAATAATATTCACTCCTAACCTGATTATGAATAAAATATTAATAATATTCTAAGAGATAACTTTATAAACATATGGAATATTTTTGGAGATGAATAATATACTTATTGTTAGAGATAATTTTATATATTGCACACACAGCATATTGCTACGGATATCAAAAAATAATTCAGAAATTTATTTTTTAATGTATTGATCTTCTTCGAATAAAAATTTTTGTGAATAGTTTATTACAAAAATACTTTTCAATGTAAAGCATAAATTACTGATTCTGAAGCATTTAATCTTATTCATATCATTAAAGCGATTTGATGTCTTATTAATATCATGAAAAACACACATAGTATGTGATTGAATAATATATACAATTTTCAAAATTATAATTTGAATTTTCAAGAAAATATATAATAAGAAAATAGGAAAAGAATAAAAAAATTTAAGTCACTATTAACAAAACAGACTACCAAAAGTATCATAAACATATGAACAAAATATATAGAATAAATGTTGGCCAACATCCAAAACTCGCAGATGGATGAAGGAAATATGCCGCCCCTTGCGCTGTTTTTCTATGCAAATTTGTATTTCAAACGATTAACCTGCGAAAATAACCTCCCTCGTCGCCGCTGTTTAAACTTTCAAGTTTCCCTTTCCCCTTTTTCTTTTTTAAGCCAGCTCCCGTACAGACCGTGAAAAAATCACCAAGCACGTGCCATTTTATCAAACTTACCAAAAAAAGCAGCGAGGTCCGATTAAATAAAAATCAAAGCTCCCCGACTCATTTACGATTAAATTTTAAGTTTAAAATGATGTGCAGATACGATCGCTTAAGAAGTATTAGCCCAAGGAAATTACACATTGCAAAAAATATCGATTATCAATTCTAATTAACTTATTGCTTATTTCCAAATATGAATTACACCAATTAAGTCCGCTTTATACGCTTTATCCGCTTTATAATTCGTCACAAAATTCAAGACAAAATGTTATAATTTTATGTGCCACATGTCCTAATGTATATTTTTATATACATATATATTTTACTTCTTCAAATGTATGATATATATAATAAGTAAAATTATAAATAGAATTCTGTCCCGATTTCTATCGCAGATTATAGATTATCTAAAGTAAGCTTTAGAGTACAAATTTCTGACAACATACAATCTAAAACGTTGGAAAAACATCACCAATTAGCAAAAATAAAGGAAACTAAACGTTAAACATTATTTCGAGTATTATTTAGACTACAAATATGAACATTAACTAATTTTTGAAGCCGATTTCTCTAAGTTAATAAATATAAAATCAAGTTAAAACGCTCGTAACAAAACTTGCCTAATTTTAATAAAAAAATTTAACTTAGTTAATTTACTTTCTTAACGGATAAAGAAAATTGGTAATAAAAAATTGGGGTTAAAAACAAAGTACATCAACGTGTTTATAAGTAGTTAATAAAAATAATGAAAAATGGAAAAGAGAAAATAAAATATACACACACGCATATATAAATTTGATATATCATCACAAAATAAATTACATTTAAGCGTTTGGTTTCTAAATTTGAATATTGTTGCAACATATTTTTACTTTTGGTTTAACTTATTCTCATTATCTTATCATTCTCGCACAACGGCAATCCAACAAAATAACGTTTTCATTATCTATTGTAAACGTCTATCAATACTTTATTGTTATTATCATCATCAATAGTTACAAAATTTTGTTAAAATAATGATTTTTTCGATTTTGTTGTACTTTAGAAATTCTGATAATACAAAATATCTAAAACCGTTACCTATTTTTATAATGTTTCTAAAGACATCCCGAAAGCCGTTAACTACATTATCATATCAATTTAAAAAAATGTCAAATAGAATGTTTAATTTTACAAATTACAAAAGACACAATCCGAGTTAATATAAGAAAAGAAAAACAAAAGATAATGTCCAAACTAATAACATATAAAATATAGTTATGCAGTGATAAAAGATTTCTTCTTATATAAAGAATAAACATTTATATCATCTTTACTAGAACGTCTCTATCATGCTATTTGCTGACACAAATACGAGTTACGTAAATCGAAAACTATTAATATGAGCAAGTAGAGTCGAGAGCCTACAAGGTCACGACACACAGTGCTCATCATAATATTTCACTTTGTCATTCCTTAACAGTAATAATTTTATAACGCAATAAAAATACAACAATAAAATATATAATATTGAATTAATATAATATTCAAATGGCATAATGATGATGTGTCGTAGATAAATCCTAGACTTCAACCATCTTCAGAAACTGAAAAATTATACACGATTAAACATTTCAAAAGAATTATAAATGCCTTTCCAACTATCAAATAATTACTGTATTTCGTGCTTAAGCTCATCATGTTTTTCTTTTCTCCAAACCGATCCAGAATCCGCCTTCAGGTGTCAGATTGAAATCCCTCTTATCGTATACAACAGGCTCGACAGTTTTTTCCGTTTTCTTCAAGATAAATTTTTGCAAGAGATGAGCTATCAGAATCTTGGTCTCCATGAGAGCAAATCGATTACCAATACATTTTCTAGGCCCATGTCCAAAAGGTAAGTAAGTATACGGAACAATATTGTCTTTGTTTTCTTCGCTGAATCTTTCGGGATCAAACTTGTCCGGATTCGGAAAGTATTTGGGATCACGATGTAAACCATAAATGGATATTACCATTACACTACCAGATTCGACGATTACGCTCTTGCAACCCGGCTGCGCCGGAGGCAGCTCGTAATTCGTAGTGCAAAGTCTATCGGTAACAGCCGATGGTGGATATTTTCGGAGCGTCTCGTTAATCACCATGTCCATATAAGTCATCTTCGATAGCGATTCGTACGAAACCTCATTATTTTCGGCAAGATGCTGCTGCACTTCCTCGCGCACGCGATCTTGAATGTTTCGATTAACCGCCAGCTCGTGAGCGACAAAACACATCAGTGTCGAGGATGTTTCAAAACCGGCTAAGAAAAAGATGAAGACTTGCGAAACGATGTCATCTAATGTCATTTTATGGACGCTAGGACCGTTCTTATCCCGAGCCTGCATTAATAAGTGAATCATATCCGGCCTGACGATACCTTGCTCATCTCGAATTTTTATAGTCTCTCCAACAATCCTCTTGAAAAACTCGGCCGTAGACGTTGAGCTGAATCCCGTCATACCGAACAACTTGGCAAAACGCGGGAATGCAAGCATAAACATGAACTTGAACATAGTTAAGAATCCGGTAAAAGCCTTGCTGGTCTCTATTCCCCTCATATAGAACTCGTTATCTTGATTTTTCATAGAATTTACGCTTATGCCAAAAGCCGTTGTGGCGATTACATCAGTAGTGTACCGTCTGAAGATCTGCTTCGTCTCAATCGCATTATAGAGTTCCGGATGATCGACCAGGTAATTGACGAATTCATGAGAACATTTTGATATTAAATCGAACATAATCTTCATCTTGCTAGCGGTGAAAGAGGGACTTAACGTGTTTCTCATTTCCCTCCAGCGATCTCCGCGTAAGGAGAAGATGTTCTTACTGAATAGCGGGTCCAGACTTTCGTCCACGAAGCTGCGATGATCGTGGAAAATTTCGAAGTCCTTTACCAACACATCCTTGATCAATTCAGGATCGCGCAGAAGCACGGCAGGTGTGCCAAATTCCATCATTCCAAGATACTTAGCGTCCGGGATGTAATTGTATAAAAAAAGACTATGGTCGACAAAACTTAAACGGCGCAGAAGTAATTTCCAACCCATTATAAGAGACCATAATGAATCAGGCAGATAAGGAACACCTTTACCTCTCCAGTAAAAGTATGCATGATGCACCAGTGCGATAAATTTCAACACACCGATAATAATTAGAGTGGTCAGTAACAATCCAAAGGGCGACGAAAATAAGAACGAAAATAATTCCATCGCGACGTGAGGACAGCGTACAAACGAATGGCTCCGTCGGACGAGACGTAAAACATAAATATGGACGGGTATAAGCGCGGATCTTATCATGATAGAAATGAAGAGGGGAAAAGAGAAAACGCCTTCCTCGGTATCATCAATTGCTGCGTCAATCGCGCGAAATACGTCAGTCATGTTTTAATTCACGCGTAATATCCATCTAAATCCATTTAGACGTATCATCACACATTCTTGTCAAAAGTTAAAATTATTAATAAAGGAAAATTTCTTTTCTCGTTTGAATAACAACTTATGATATTTTTTCCACATGAAAATACCTTTCAAATGATTCCGCTTAATCGTTACTTGATTCAATTTGTATTACATTCGACGTCACAAATGCCTTTATATTTGAAGACAGCTATTTTTGTGACGCCGAGTATACTTGTGTATAATAAATCTATATGATTATGAGATACAAATTACAATTACAAAAATAAAGAGAATAATAAAAGCTTATCGAATCCATTCTGACTCTTGCACAAAAAAACATTCAACCGTTGCTATCTACTAGGTATAGACTTGGCGACGTTAAATTTGTATCATTCTTTGATATCTTTAGAAAATACTTGCAACAAGAGAAGTATAAGCAAAGTTTTATAATGTCTTATTAAATTAATATATTTATAGTATCGTTTCTTTGTTCGTAAAATTGTTCAGATTTTAAGTAACTGAACTTGCTACAAAAAAAAAAACATGGCATATAATTAGCTATCTGAAAAAGATAGATTAAAAAATAAAGAATTATTCTAATAAACCCAACGCAGAATTAACAACAAAACTTTGATATTAATCTGTATATCAATCGCGTAGATAAGAATTTCGTAAAAATAGTGATTTTTCGATTTTATTGCACTTTAGAAATTTTGATTATAAAAAATATCATCTAAAAAAGTACATTTTTTACAATGTTTCTAAAGACATCCCGAAAGCTATTAACTATATTAGTCATATCAATTTCAGAAAATGTCAAATAAAATGTTTAATTTTACAAATTACAAAAGACATGATCTGAATTTATATAAGAAAAGAAAAACCAAAAAAATTTCTTGAAACTAATAAAATACAAAATATATTTGTGCAGTGATAAAAGATGTCTTCTTATATAAAGAATGAACATCTCTACTAGAACGTCTCTACCATGCTATTTGCTTGATACAAATACGAGTTACGTAAGTCGTTAAAAACCATCAATATGAATAAGTAGAGTCGAAGGCTTACAAGGTCACGACACACAGTGCTCATCATAATATTCCACTTTATCATTCTATACCAGCAATAATTTAATAACGCAATAAAGATAGAACAATAAAATATATAATATTAAATTTATATAATATTCAAATGGCACAATGATGATGAATCGTAGATAGATCCTAGACTCCAAACTTTTTCAGAAACTGAAAAATTATACACCATTAAACATTTTGAAAGAATTATAATTGCATCAATGCTCCTTTTCAACTATCAGAAAATAATTACTCATCACGTTTCTCTTTTCTCCAAACTGATCCAGAATCCGCCTTCAGGTGTCAGGTTGAAATCCTTCTTATCGTATATAACAGGCTCGACAGTTTTTTCCGTTCTCTTCAGGATAAATTTTTGTAAAAGATGAGCTATCAGAATCTTGGTCTCCATGAAAGCAAATCGATTGCCAATACATTTTCTAGGCCCGTGACCAAAAGGTAAGTAAGTATACGGAAAAATGTTATCTTTGTTTTCTTCGCTGAATCTTTCGGGATCAAACTTGTCCGGATTCGGAAAGTATTTGGAATCACGATGTAAACCATAAACAGATATCATCATTACGCTACCAGATTCAACGATTACGCTCTTGCAACCCGGCTGCGACGGAGGCAGCTCGTAATTCTTATTGCAAAGTCTATCGGTAAAAATCGCTGGTGGATACTTTCGGAGTGTCTCGTTAATCACCATATCCATATAAGTCATCTTCGACAGCGATTCGTAAGAGATCTCGTTATTTTCGGTGACATGCTGCTGCACCTCCTTGTGCAAGCGATCTTGAATGTCTTGATTAACCGCCAACTCGTGAGCGACAAAACACATCAACGTCGAGGATGTTTCAAAACCGGCTAAGAAAAAGATGAAAGCTTGCGAAACGATGTCATCTAATGTCATTTTATGAACGCTGGGACCGTTCTTATCCCGAGCCTGCATTAATAAGTGAATCATATCCGGCCTGACGATACCTTGCTCATCTCGAATTTTTATAGTCTCTCCAACAATCCTCTTGAAAAACTCGGCCGTAGACGTTGAGCTGAATACCGTCATACCGAGCAACTTGGCAAAACGCGGAAATATACGCATAAACATGAACTTGAACATAGTTAAGAATCCGGTGAAAGCCTTGCTGGTCTCTATTCCCCTCATATAGAACTCGTTATCTTGATCTTTCATAGAATTTACGCTTATGCCAAAAGCCGTTGTGGCGATTACATCAGTAGTGTACCGTCTGAAGATCTGCTTCGTCTCAATCGCATTATAGAGTTCCGGATGATCGACCAGGTAATTGACGAATTCACGAGAACATTTTGATACTAAATCAAACATAATCTTCATTTTGCTAGCGGTGAAAGAGGGACTCAACGTGTTTCTCATTTCCCTCCAACGATCTCCGCGTAAAGAGAAGATATTCTTACTGAATAGCGGCTCCAGACTGTCGTCCACGAAGCTGCGATGATCGTGGAAAATTTCAAAATCCTTCACCAACATATCCTTGATCAGTTCAGGATCGCGCAGAAGCACGGCAGGTGTGGCAAATTCCATCATTCCACAATACTTAGCGTCTGGGAAGTAATTGTACAAAAAAGAACCATGGTCGACGATACTCAGACGGCGCAGAAATACTTTCCAACCCATTACGAAAGACCGTAATGAATCGGGCAGATAAGGAACACCTTTACCTCTCCAGTAAAAGTATGCATGATATATCAATGCAACAAATTTCAAGATGCCAATGATAATCAGAGTGGTCAGTAACAACCCGAAGGGCGACGAAAATAAGAACGAAAATAATTCCATCGCGACGTGACGACAGCGTACAAACAAATGGCTCCGTCGTACGAGACGTAAAACATACGGACGGTTATAAGCGCGAATCTTATCGTGATAGAAACGAAGAGGGGAGAAGAGGAAACGCCTTTCTCGGTATCATCATTTGTTGCGTCAGTAGTCGCGCGTCAGTCATATTTTAATTCAAGTGCAATAATCCATTTAAGCATATCATCACAAATTCTTGTCAAAAGTTAAAATTTTTAATAAAGGGGAATTTCTTTTCTCGTTTCAATAACAACTTATGATATTTTTTCCAACATGAAAAAACCTTCCGTTTAATCGTCACTTGATTCAATTTGTATTACATTCGGCGTCACAAATGCTTTTATATTTGAAAACAGCTACTTTCGTGACGCCAAATATACTTGTGTATAATGAATCTATACATCTGATTATGAGATTCAAAGTACAATTGCAAAAGTATACAATAACAATTTTTTTTTTAATATCGATTATTTCCGGGAAAAGAAACAAAGAAAATAATAAAAGCTTATCAAATCCATTCTGAATTTTGCACAAAAAAACATTCAACCGTTGCTATCTACAGACTTAGTGACGTTAAATTTGTATCTTTCTCTGATATCTTCAAAAAATACTTGTGACGAGAGAAGTATGAGCAAAGTTTTATAATGTCTTATTGAATTAATGTATTTATAACATCGTTTCTTTGTAGCTATCAGAATCTTGGTCTCCATGAGAGCAAATCGATTACCAATACATTTTCTAGGCCCATGTCCAAAAGGTAAGTAAGTATACGGAACAATATTGTCTTTGTTTTCTTCGCTGAATCTTTCGGGATCAAACTTGTCCGGATTCGGAAAGTATTTGGGATCACGATGTAAACCATAAATGGATATTACCATTACACTACCAGATTCGACGATTACGCTCTTGCAACCCGGCTGCGCCGGAGGCAGCTCGTAATTCGTAGTGCAAAGTCTATCGGTAACAGCCGATGGTGGATATTTTCGGAGCGTCTCGTTAATCACCATGTCCATATAAGTCATCTTCGATAGCGATTCGTACGAAACCTCATTATTTTCGGCAAGATGCTGCTGCACTTCCTCGCGCACGCGATCTTGAATGTTTCGATTAACCGCCAGCTCGTGAGCGACAAAACACATCAGTGTCGAGGATGTTTCAAAACCGGCTAAGAAAAAGATGAAGACTTGCGAAACGATGTCATCTAATGTCATTTTATGGACGCTAGGACCGTTCTTATCCCGAGCCTGCATTAATAAGTGAATCATATCCGGCCTGACGATACCTTGCTCATCTCGAATTTTTATAGTCTCTCCAACAATCCTCTTGAAAAACTCGGCCGTAGACGTTGAGCTGAATACCGTCATACCGAGCAACTTGGCAAAACGCGGAAATATACGCATAAACATGAACTTGAACATAGTTAAGAATCCGGTAAAAGCCTTGCTGGTCTCTATTCCCCTCATATAGAACTCGTTATCTTGATTTTTCATAGAATTTACGCTTATGCCAAAAGCCGTTGTGGCGATTACATCAGTAGTGTACCGTCTGAAGATCTGCTTCGTCTCAATCGCATTATAGAGTTCCGGATGATCGACCAGGTAATTGACGAATTCACGAGAACATTTTGATACTAAATCGAACATACTCTTCATCTTGCTAGCAGTGAAAGAGGGACTTAACGTGTTTCTCATTTCCCTCCAACGATCTCCGCGTAAGGAGAAGATGTTCTTACTGAATAGCGGGTCCAGACTTTCGTCCACGAAGCTGCGATGATCGTGGAACATTTCAAAGTCCTTCACCAACACATCTTTAATCAGTTCAGGATCGCGCAGAAGCACGGCAGGTGTAGCAAATTCCATCATTCCAAGATACTTAGCGTCCGGGAAGTAATTGTATAAAAAAAGACTATGGTCGACAATACTTAAACGGCGCAGAAGTAATTTCCAACCCATTATAAGAGACCATAATGAATCAGGCAGATAAGGAACACCTTTACCTCTCCAGTAAAAGTATCCATGATGCACCAATGCGACAAATTTAAAAACACCGATGATAATCAGAGTGGTCAGTAACAATCCAAAGGGCGACGAAAATAAGAACGAAAATAATTCCATCGCGACGTGGGGATAGTATACAAACGAATGGCTCCGTCAGACGAGACGTAAAATGTATAAATACGGACGAGTATAAGCGCGAATCTTATCGTGAAAGAAATGAAGAGGGGAGAAGAGAAAACGCCTTCCTCGGTATCATCAATTGCTGCGTCAATCGCGCGAAATACGTCAGTCATGTTTTAATTCACGTGTAATATCCATCTAAATCCATTTAGACGTATCATCACAGATTCTTGTCAAAAGTTAAAATTATTAATAAAGGGAAATTTCTTTTCTCGTTTGAATAACAACTTATGATATTTTCTCCACATGAAAATACCTTTTAAATGATTCCGCTTAATCGTTACTTGATTCAATTTGTATTACATTCGACGTCACAAATGCCCTTATATTTGCAGACAGCTATTTTTGTGACGCCGAGTATACTTGTGTATAATGAATCTATATGATTATGAGATACAAATTACAATTACAAAAATAAAGAGAATAATAAAAGCTTATCGAATCCATTCTGACTTTTGCACAAAAAAACATTCAACCGTTGCTATCCACTTGGTATAGACTTGGTAACGTTAAATTTGTATCTTTCTTTGATATCTTTAGAAAATACTTGTAACAAGAGAAGTATAAGCAGAGTCTTATAATGTCTTATTAAGTTAATATATTTATAATATCGTTCTTTGTTCGTAAAATTGTTCACATGTTAAGTAACTAAACTTGCTATAAAAAAATAAACATGGTATATAAGTTGCCTGGAAAAGATTAAAAAATAAAAGCTTATTCTAATAAGCCGAACGCAGAATTAGCAACAAAACTCTGATATTAATCTGTGTATCAATCGCGTAGATAAGAATTTCGTAAAAATAATAATTTTTCGATTTTGTTGCACTTTAGAAATTCTTAAAAATTATAAAAAATATCATCTAAAAATGTTACATTTTTTATAATGTTTCTAAAGGCATCCCGACAGCTATTAACTAAATAAATTGTCATATTAATTTCAGAAAATGTCAAACAAAATGTTTAATTTTACAAATTATAAAAGACATGATCCGAATTAATATAAGAAAAGAGAAACAAAAAAAATTTCTTGAAACTAACAAAATACAAAATATATTTGTGCAGTGATAAAAGATGTCTTCTTATATAAAGAATGAACATCTCTACTAGAACGTCTCTACCATTTGCTGATACAAATACGAGCTCTATTTGCTGATACAAATACGAATTATGAAAATAACTCGTTAAAGTAAGTAAGTCGTTAAAGACCATCAATATGAACAAGTAGAGAAGAGAGCCTACAAGGTCACGACACACAGTGCTCATCATAATATTGTCATTCTTTACCAGTAATAACTATTACTGTATTTCGTATACAAGCTCATCACGTTTCTCTTTTCTCCAAACCGATCCAGAATCCGCCTTCAGGTGTCGGATTGAAATCCCTCTTATTATATACAACAGGCTCGACAGTTTTTTCCGTTCTCTTCAGGATAAATTTTTGCAAGAGATGAGCTATCAGAATCTTGGTCTCCATGAGAGCAAATCGATTGCCAATACATTTTCTAGGCCCGTGTCCAAAAGGTAAGTAAGTATACGGGACAATATTGTCTTTGTTTTCTTCGCTGAATCTTTCGGGATCAAACTTTTCCGGGTCCGGAAAGTATTTGGAATCATGATGTAAACCGTAAACGGATATTATCATTACGCTACCAGATTCGACGATTACGCTCTTGCAACCCGGCTGCGACGGAGGCAGCTCGTAATTTTTAATGCAAAGTCTATCAGTGAAGATCACTGGTGGATACTTTCGGAGTGTCTCGTTAATCACCATGTCCATATAAGTCATCTTTGACAGCGATTCGTAAGAGATCTCGTTATCTTCGACAAGATGCTGCTGCACCTCCTCGCGCACGCGATCTTGAATGTCTTGATTAACCGCCAGCTCGTGAGCGACAAAACACATCAACGTCGAGGATGTTTCAAAACCGGCAAAGAAAAAGATGAAAGCTTGCGAAACGATGTCATCCAATGTCATTTTGTGGACGCTGGGACCGTTCTTGTCCCGAGCCTGCATTAATAAGTGAATCATATCCGGCCTGATAATACCTTGTTCATCTCGAATTTTTATAGTCTCTCCAACAATCCTCTTGAAAAACTCGGCCGTAGACGTTGAGCCGAATCCCGTCATACCGAGCAACTTGGCAAAACGCGGAAACATACGCATAAACATGAACTTGAACATACTTAGAGATGCGGAGAAACTGTTGATCATCTCTATTCCCCTCATATAGAACTCGTTATCTTGATTTTTCATAGAATTTACGCTTATGCCAAAAGCCGTTGTGGCGATTACATCAGTAGTGTACCGTCTGAAGATCTGCTTCGTCTCAATCACATTATAGAGTTCCGGATGATCGACCAGGTAATTGACGAATTCACGAGAACATTTTGATACTAAATCAAACATAATCTTCATTTTGCTAGCGGTGAAAGAGGGACTCAACGTGTTTCTCATTTCCCTCCAACGATCTCCGCGTAAAGAGAAGATATTCTTACTGAATAGCGGCTCCAGACTGTCGTCCACGAAGCTGCGATGATCGTGGAAAATTTCAAAATCCTTCACCAACATATCCTTGATCAGTTCAGGATCGCGCAGAAGCACGGCAGGTGTGGCAAATTCCATCATTCCACAATACTTAGCGTCTGGGAAGTAATTGTACAAAAAAGAACCATGGTCGACGATACTCAGACGGCGCAGAAATACTTTCCAACCCATTACGAAAGACCGTAATGAATCGGGCAGATAAGGAACACCTTTACCTCTCCAGTAAAAGTATGCATGATATATCAATGCAACAAATTTCAAGATGCCAATGATAATCAGAGTGGTCAGTAACAACCCGAAGGGCGACGAAAATAAGAACGAAAATAATTCCATCGCGACGTGACGACAGCGTACAAACAAATGGCTCCGTCGTACGAGACGTAAAACATACGGACGGTTATAAGCGCGAATCTTATCGTGATAGAAACGAAGAGGGGAGAAGAGGAAACGCCTTTCTCGGTATCATCATTTGTTGCGTCAGTAGTCGCGCGTCAGTCATATTTTAATTCAAGTGCAATAATCCATTTAAGCATATCATCACAAATTCTTGTCAAAAGTTAAAATTTTTAATAAAGGGGAATTTCTTTTCTCGTTTCAATAACAACTTATGATATTTTTTCCACATGAAAATACCTTCCAAATGATTTCGTTTAATCGTCACTTGATTCAATTTGTATTACATTCGGCGTCACAAATGCTTTTATATTTGAAAACAGCTACTTTCGTGACGCCAAATATACTTGTGTATAATGAATCTATACATCTGATTATGAGATTCAAAGTACACTTGCAAAAATATACAATAAAAAATTCTTTTAAATATCGATTATATCCGGGAAAAGAAACAAAGAAAATAATAAAAGCTTATCAAACCCATTCCGACTTTCGCAAAAAAAAAAAAATATGCAACCGTTGCTATCTACAGACTTACTGACGTTAAATTTGTATCTTTCTCTGATATCTTTAAAAAATAATTGTGACAAGAGAAGTATGAGCAAAGTTTAACAATGTCTTATTGAATTAATGTATTTATTATAGTATCATTTCTTTGTTCGTAAATTTGTTCAGATTTTAAGTAACTAAACTTGCTACAAAAAGATAAACATGGTATATAATCAGCTTTCTGAAAAAGATTAAAAAATAAAAGCTTATTCTAATAAGCCGAATGTAGAATTAGCAACAAAACTTTAATATTAATCTGTGTCAATCTGCGTAGATAAGAATTTCGTAAAAATAATAATTTTTCGATTTTGTTGCACTTTAGAAATTCTTAAAAATTATAAAAAATATCATCTAAAAATGTTACATTTTTTACAATGTTTTTAAAGGCATCCCGACAGCTATTAACTAAATACATTGTCATATTAATTTCAGAAAATGTCAAACAAAATGTTTAATTTTACAAATTATAAAAGACATGATCCGAATTAATATAAGAAAAGAGAAACAAAAAAACTGTCTTGAAACTAATAAAATACAAAATATTTTTGTGCAGTGATAAAAGATGTCTTCTTATATAAAGAATGAACATCTGTACTAGAACGTCCTTACCATTTGCTAATACAAATACGAGTTATGAAAATAACTCATTAAAGTAAGTCATTAAAAACCATCAATATGAACACGTAGAGTCGAGAGCCTACAAGGTCACGACACACAGTGGTCATCATAATATTTCACTTTGTCATTCTTTACCAACAATAATTTAATAACGCAGTAAAGATAGAACAATAAAATACGTAACATTAAATTTATAGAATATTCAAATGGCACAATAATGATGTGTCGTAGATAAATATTAGATCTCAACCATCTTCAAAAGCTGAAAAATTATACCCGATTAAACATTTTGAAAGAATTATAATTGCGTCAATGCTCCATTTCAACTATGAGAAAATAATTACTGTATTTCGTATACAAGCTCATCACGTTTCTCTTTTCTCCAAACCGATCCAGAATCCGCCTTCAGGTGTCAGACTGAATTCCCTCTTATCGTATACGACAGGCTCGACAGTTTTTTCCGTTGTCTTCAGGATAAATTTTTGCAAGAGATAAGCTATCAGAATCTTGGTCTCCATGAGAGCAAATCGATTGCCAATACATTTTCTAGGCCCGTGTCCAAAAGGTAAATAAGTATACGGAACAATATTGTCTTTGTTTTCTTCGCTGAATCTTTCGGGATCAAACTTGTCCGGATCCGGAAAGTATTTGGGATCACGATGTAAAGCGTAAACGGATATCAACATTACGCTACCAGATTCGACGATTACGCTCTTGCAACCTGGCTGCGACGGAGGCAGCTCGTAATTTTTAATGCAAAGTCTGTCAGTGAAGGTCATTGGTGGATATTTTCGGAGTGTCTCGTTAATCACCATGTCCATATAAGTCATCTTCGACAGCGATTCGTAAGAGATCTCGTTATTTTCGGCGACATGCTGCTGCACCTCCTCGTGCAAGCGATCTTGAATGTCTCGATTAACTGCCAGCTCGTGAGCGACAAAACACATCAGCGTCGAGGATGTTTCAAAACCGGCAAAGAAAAAGATGAAAGCTTGCGAAACAATGTCATCCAATGTCATTTTGTGGACGCTGGGACCGTTCTGCTTGTCCCGAGCCTGCATTAATAAGTGAATCATATCCGGCCTGACAAAACCTTGTTCATCTCGAATTTTTATAGTCTCTCCAACAATCCTCTTGAAAAACTCGGCCGTAGACGTTGAGCCGAATCCCGTCATACCGAGCAACTTGGCAAAACGCGGAAATACACGCATAAACATGAACTTGAACATATTTAGGAATCCGGAGAAAGCCTTAGTCATCTCTATTCCCCTCATATAGAACTCGTTATCTTGATCTTTCATAGAATTTACGCTTATACCAAAAGCCGTTGTGGCGATTACATCAGTGGTGTACCGTCTGAAAATCTGCTTCGTCTCAATCGCATTATAGAGTTCCGGATGATCGACCAGGTAATTGACGAATTCACGAGAACATTTTGATACTAAATCGAACATACTCTTCATCTTGCTAGCAGTGAAAGAGGGACTTAACGTGTTTCTCATTTCCCTCCAGCGATCTCCGCGTAAGGAGAAGATGTTCTTACTGAATAGCGGGTCCAGACTTTCGTCCACGAAGCTGCGATGATCGTGGAAAATTTCGAAGTCCTTCACCAAAACATCCTTGATCAGTTCAGGATCGCGCAGAAACACAACAGGTGTGGCAAATTGCATCATTCCAAGATACTTAGCAGCCGGGAAGTAATTGTACAAAAAAAGACTTTGGTCGACGATACTCAGACGGCGCAGAAATGCTTTCCAACTCATTACGAGAGATCGTAATGAATCGGGCAGGTAAGGAACACCTTTATCTCTCCAGTAAAAGTATTCATGATGTATCAGTGCAACAAATTTCAAGATGCCGATGATAATCAGAGTGCTCAATAACAACCCAATGGGCGACGAAAATAAGAACGAAAATAATTCCATCGCGACGTGAGGATAGCGTACAAACGAATGGTTCCGTCGGACGAGACGTATAAATATGAACGGGTACAAGTGCGGATCTTATCGTGACAGAAACGAAGAGGGGAGAAGAAAAAACGCCTTTCTCGGTATCATCATTTGTTGCGTCAGTAGTCGCGCGTCAATCATATTTTAATTCAAGCGATTCTTGCCAAAAGTTAAAATTTTTAATAAAGGGGAATTTATTTTCTCGTTTCAATAACAACTTATGATATTTTTTTCCACATGAAAAAACCTTCCGTTTAATCGTCACTTGATTCAATTTGTATTACATTCGGCGTCACAAATGCCTTTATATTTGAAAACTGCTACTTTCGTGACGCCGAGTATACTTGTGTATAATGAATCTATATATCTGATTATGAGATTCAAAGTACAATTGCAAAAGTATACAATAACAATTTTTTTTTTAATATCGATTATTTCCGGGAAAAGAAACAAAGAAAATAATAAAAGCTTATCAAATCCATTCTGAATTTTGCACAAAAAAACATTCAACCGTTGCTATCTACAGACTTAGTGACGTTAAATTTGTATCTTTCTCTGATATCTTCAAAAAATACTTGTGACGAGAGAAGTATGAGCAAAGTTTTATAATGTCTTATTGAATTAATGTATTTATAACATCGTTTCTTTGTTCGTAAAATTGTTCAGATTTTTTAAGTAACTAAACTTGCTACAAAAAAAGAAACATTGTATACAATTAGCTTTCTGAAAAAGATAAAAATGATGAAAAAATAAAAAAGATAAACATCAAAGGCTTATTCTAATAAGCCAAACTGTAGGATTAGCAACAAAATTTTGATATTAATCTGTGTATCAATGATAGATAAGAAGTTTTAATCGTAGATAAGAAGACTAAGAATATCGTTGATTCATTGTTTTCAATTCATGATTGATTGTTAATTGATTTTGCTGACACGCATTTTGCTGAGTGTATACATATATTCTTTCTTCTTTTCCTTCTCTCTCTCTCTCTCTCTCTCTATCTCTCTCTCTCTCTCTCTTTGGATGATAAAAATAAATTAAAATATTAAAATATATGTATTTTATTACTCACCAATAAAGACAAAGATTTGATGATGCGAGTAGCGCAGTAACATCGAGATAGACACCGTCTGAAACATGACAAAGAACAAAGGTCTATTATTAAATATTCTCGAATACACAATCATAATTGTCCTCTCTCCTTCTATCTCTTTCTCTAAATTTCTCTTTTTTTCTTTCTCTCTCTCTCTCTCTCTCTCTCTCTCTCTCTCTCTCTCTCTCTCTACCCTTTTTCATTTCTCTCTTTGGATGATAAAAATAAATTAAAATATTAAAATATATGTATTTTATTACTCACCAATAAAGACAAAGATTTGATGATGCGAGTAGCGCAGTAACATCGAGATAGACACCGTCTGAAACATGACAAAGAACAAAGGTCTATTATTAAATATTCTCGAATACACAATCATAATTTCCGACTATATAAAATCACGATGTATACATCGCAATTAGCGCAAATGCGATTGACGTTGATTAAAAATATCGATCCGCGAATTATGAATTACGGATCGTCTGTGATATTTTGCGCGAGTAACTTTGACAAAGTTACGGCGTCACGTAAATTGCGAACTGGTCGCTCGTAGTCGGTTAGCGGGTTGAGCGAATGTTGAAATTGAATTGCGATCGGTTCAGATTGAACCAGCACCTGACACCCTCGAAGATAATCCGTTATTTGCAACAGGCAGCCTTAAGTAATGGGGTCGAGTTGGTCCTACCTTCTATACGAATGCGCAGATGTTATTAAAAAGAAGGAACAAAGAGAATAAGAGCGAGAGAGATAGATAAAGAGTTAATAAAAATTATTTGTTATCAAGCTTCTTCCTACGAGAGAATGACATCGACGCGGTCAAACTTGGCAATTCTTCTTCGCTCAAGCAAAATATAAAAAAAGAGTACAGATATACATATAGAACATTTTTTTTACAAATTGAAATAAAAATCTAATTTGAACACACTTCTATTTCTGTTCAATTAATAATTAACATTTCTCAATTTCTCTTTATATCGCGACTAATAGACATCTCTTATGACAAATCTGACTATCTATACGGTACGGTCAGTCGAATTCGATATAAGAGATGCAAGCCCCAGAGGGTGAAGCGGATGCGAGCGACAAACGCGCAAACACAGAGGCAAAGCAGGAGAAAGATAAAGGAAGTGGGAATAGTATTTCATCATACTGTATCTGTATCGCATTGTAACGGAGCGCCGGACGTCGCGTGCACATGACAGAGGAGATACACACGGGTGATACGTGCACGACGACAGTCGCGTGCACGTGACTAGACCGACAGCGGGCCATCAGCGGGTGCGGGGGATGGCTCAGAGCGAACCCTCTAGGCAACCGGGGGCTCGAATTCACGTGTCGCGCCACGAGCGAGACTCGCAACGCAACCCGCCGCCCTCAATCCTTTACCCGATATATTGGCGCCGCGTTGCAAAGCGAACCGCATTGTCCAGAATCTAAAGAACAAAATATCTCGCCGCTGAGCGGCAATTCGAGTCACGAGGCGTCGCCGTCGTATCGACAAATTCGTGGCGACGTATCCGTCCGTGAATCCGTCCAAGAGGAGTTTTCGCAGTAATAATCTCCCTTTTCCCACCTTCCTCATCTTCTTCCATGAGCAGAAGCGTTCAATTCCCTGACACAATTAAATAAATTTCGAAAATATCTCTGTGGATGTATAATTCTTGTAGACTTTATTTTCTTTGTGCTATTTCTAGAATAATTGTACAAAAAAAAAAGATAATGATTTTAATATTATGCGAGAACGCTTTTTGATACATATATACTATATATGTAAAATATACGTTACCATTGAAAGCATCGCGTCAATTACAAGTTCCGCCGGTGATCTCGAGCGCAGTACGCTGCAATCTATTCTACCACAATTTGATACAAAATTACCGACACGGGGCCACTACGATGAATATGATGCCTCTAATAACCTTGATTTATACCCGACGGTTTCAGCTGCAAAGGGATCGCGCGCGGAGGATAGGACACGGGGGACAGGAAAGCTACGCGCGCAGACTGGTTACTTTAGCGGATGGTTAGCTTGGATTGATTGCCATATCATTTTACACATACGTTAGGTTATCATATAGGCGAGCGTGAAATCGTTCCTCTCTCTCTGATGGAGAAGAATTTATTATCACCGAAAAAAGATGTACGTACCACATACACACGGACTAACTTGAAATTTGATGGCGCACAGCGATCTTCTCGCGACATCTCGATACTTTCGACAGTATGCACTGCATACTTCAATCAATAGGTTTTTTCTAGAGTATTTGTTATTTTATAACGAATCCGGTTGGATGCACTGACGCGCACGAAAGTGCGTCCGATTCTATATTAGTTTTCATTACCAACCACACACAGAAAATTAAGTATAATAAATAATAAATAAAAGATGAATGATAAATAAAAATTGATAAATCGAAATAAATAAATAATAAAACAACCTCGAAAGAATTGATTAAACACATACACACAATAACTATATAAAAAAAAATTTTACATCCCAGTCTCCAAGCATCTATATGTTATACAGAGATTAAATTTTTTGCATTTTACGTTTCTTTCACATAAACATAATTTTTTGTGTATGTTTTTCGTCATAACTAATGTAATATATTGCATAAGGCAATAAACATATTTTACTTTATACATTATCGAATCTTGTATAATGATATAAGCAATCGTTGAATAAATCAAACGTAAAACTCATAAAATACTTACAAATACAAGCATGACGAAAAATGCGGCCAAGTATGATGTTCGCGCCATCCACATGCTCACAAATCGATAATGTTCTCCTGTGACCACATTCCTATACAATTAGAGATTAAACAAATTATTTTTTATTTCGATATATATATCTACAAATTTTTAATGTTTTTATGCATAATTTTATCAATAACATAATTCTATATTAACTATATATATATATGTTACTCACCGCAAAAAACCCTTGTTGTCTTCATGTTCCGCCAACGTCTTGATGCTTGCCATCAACAAATCGTCATAACCCAAAAATTCATCTAATATCAATCTTGAAAATGCATCACCAAAACATTTGTCATTCGACGGATCCAAAGTGACAATTTTGACTGGAATATTTAATCTTTGTCGAGCCGCCGGTGATAATCGCAAGAAACCATATTCCAATGAATATTCCACAATATAGCCATCTTCTGAAAATATTGATAAAAATTTAGTAAAAGAAAAAATACAAAATTAAAATATTATTTTTTACCGAAACAATGTCATTTTTACATATATGAGAAACAGATGATGACATATACATAATAATTTAGACAAGTATTAATTGTACTCAGATTTTTTTATCTACAGTCCCCTCTCCTCAAAAAATTGAGATTTATAGATAATATATTCTATTGAGACATTATTTACCAGCCCTAGCCATTTTATCAACATCCAATGTACGGTCTTTTAAGGGTATCACATTATCTTCATTTGAATGATTACTGGTTTCGGGCACTTCTGTGGAATTACCTTCCGTATTTGGAACAGATGACTTTCCATCAAATAACTAAAAAATAAGAAAATATATAAATATATCATCTTATATATATTAACACATACATAATAAAAGATATTTAAAAAATATTTGCGGTACGAAATATACTTAAAAAATATAATATACTAAAAATCTTATTTCCTATCAGATTATTTTATTATCAATATCTTCAAATTAGAAAACACATGATTAAAAAACACGTACTGTTTCTTTAGCTGTATTTAAACCATTCCAAAGCTTAGTTGATAATGATGGGCTCATTGTTGTATTTGTAGTGCTTAGATCAGAGTTTTGCGTCTCTCCAGAAACTGTTGCACTCCTTATATCTTGCTCAAGTGATGTCAAGTTCTCATGACTTTCTTCAACAGATGCATTTGTAGTGTCCCGTTCTTCATCAACAGCCGATGGTTCAATATTTATAAACCTAACATGACAAAATTAATAAAAATATATAACTGTTTCGCTATGTATACAAAATTTTAAAAGCACTCACATCTCTTCTTATTGTATAAATACTTGAATTTTAACTTACCCATCTCTGGTTAATATTCCTAAAGCATTAGTTAAATCATCAACTTTTTCCTGTCTCAATTTTTCCTCTTTGGCATAACTTTTCTCTATGCTATAATCTTCGCCACCATTTCTGAGAATTTCCACTCTCAATATACCATCCCGTGGCCATTCATCTCTTATATGTTCTAAACAATTAGTTGGTGCACGAGAAAATACTATATGGATATAAGCCAATACAAAAAATGCCAATATTGCCTGTAAAAAAGAATTAAGCAAAATCTTTTAATATTTGTTTAATTTCTTGCTTATTTATTTATGTAGAAAATTTTACTCTTATATGATATTAATCATACTTATATATAAATGTAAATTTAATATAATATAAACATTTTGCAAATATATAT